>NC_133343.1:27567500-27732785 GCF_030506205.2 Paramisgurnus dabryanus | reverse complement strand
TTGAATGTAGTGTGTATAATTAAACAAATCCACACACAGACAGATATTTTCCAGAGCAGTAATGTTGTATGCGCATTCAGATTTTCTTCAGGTCTGACATATTATTTTGGCTAAATATGCTGCGGCAGTCAGAAATTTGAATCTGTCTGAATCAGTAGGTGTTTATGAGTAGTCCCCTTCGCACATACAGTCGGCAGTGGTTCATGTAGGTTGTCTACAAATCGGAAGGTTGGTGGTTCAATGCCCGGCTCCACCTGACCAAGTGTCGTGGTGTCCTTGAGCAAGACACCTAACCCCAGCTGCTACCGACAAGCTGGATGGCGTGTTGCTTGGTGACACCGCCGTCAGGGTATTAATGTGTGAGTGAATGTGTGAATGTGTGGCAATATGTAAAGCGCTTTGGATGGCCATTGGTCTATGAAAGCGCTATATAAATGCAGTCCATTTACCATACAGTCTTTACTAGTAAATTGCAGTTAACAAATAATGTGTGAACACAACCTTTCTGCTAAATCAGTGCTGCCAATTTACCAGTAAGAGAGGTTGTAAAATTGCTATGTGCGAAGAAAAAATATAGATTACCGGCTGCACTGGCATTTAGTACGGACGTGGAAAGACAGATACAGATAACGCGTTTACCCCCGCACTGTTTATGGACGTTTTCACACACACACGCTGCTTAAAAGTCGAACACACTTGAAGTTAACATCAACATTTCTTCACCAAAGTTGTTTAAAACAGTTTACCATCTAATTGCGGGATTGTCAACGTCCTTGCACATTCTCTGTAAAGCCTAATGTGCAAACAGTACTGTTGTTTAAGACGCAGGTTCGCTTTGATGTCGCCAAATCCAATTTTGTTCTGTCAGCATTT
Organism: Paramisgurnus dabryanus; assembly: GCF_030506205.2. Lineage (NCBI taxonomy): Eukaryota > Metazoa > Chordata > Actinopteri > Cypriniformes > Cobitidae > Paramisgurnus > Paramisgurnus dabryanus. The sequence continues at coordinate 27,731,912 of NC_133343.1, read as the reverse complement.
TCCACAGATGTGAAAACGAGAAAATACGGGCCGTGGATATAAAATCATAACCAGCCATTGTTTACAAATACAACACTGAGCTTGCCGCACGCCACAGGTCACTTCCACTTTCACACCGAGTTTACCTGTATTTGATACTGATGTGTGAATGATGTCTTATTAGTTAAAGACGGAACGTCACTGCGTGTGTGATAAGCAGATTTTTGTATTTCCTGGTAAATTCATTCTGGTAAATTCATGGTAATTGACCGAAATTACTTTGAGTCATTCATCTCTTTACATTTTAAACATTTAAGAAGTGCCTCAGGCATAAACATTTTACTGTAATGTCTAGTATTGCTCTCACTATAGTTTTACGTAAGCATTAGAAATGCAATATAAACTACCGGTACACAACTATATTAGCAGTGGTGTATAAAGACATTACAAAACGAACTGTATTGTTTTTATTACCTTAGAATGAGCCGTTTTTAAAATAATGAATTTTGTACATACTGAAAAGACAAAGAACAGCATCCATAAGTACGAGCTAATCATAGCCGTGTCAACGTTGTGTGGGCTGCTAAAGTGGAGTCAAGACCGAAGCTAGCACCATTATTAAACATGTAGCCAATTTAATTGTGCCTAAACTGAACTGCGTCAGGCATCAAACCATTTCTAGTCAGCATTTTCTCACTGGCTTCCCACAAAAGGAAAGGTCAAATTCTCATAACCATTCTGAGATAAAGTAGCCTATGTGTGCCAGTGTAGTGCTGACGCTGCAGTTTTCGCAGTTTGTTGGTGAGAGTATGCAGTGTAATTGTGCGGGCGTGTCTCAAATTGGGCTGACATCGCACCCGATGGGCGACTGGTGATCGTGACGTCTGGGCGACTGTGTGAACTGACGCAGTTACAGTAAGAGTGTGGGGGTGATTCAGCCTGCAGCCTTTAAAAAAAAAAAAGAGAGCAATGCTAGAACGTTGCATGGGCTGTAGAAGCAATGCGGCAACAAAGAGATGAAATCCAATATGTATGCCCTGATCTCCCACACACACAAACACACACAACTGAGTCACAGCACGTCTGGTCAAATGTCATCAACAGTATCTGTTGACAGGATTGAATATGTATGTGTGTTTTCTTGGTAATCCATACAATGTGTGTTGTACCAGTCATTTCTTTGAACTTGATTTTTTGGTCCCAATGAGGAAAACAGTTTATAAATCAAACTAAATTATATATCACTCCACTTTCTAAAAAAACCTGATAATTTACTTACCCCCATGTCTTCCAAAATGTTTATGTTTTTCTTTGTTCAGTCAAGAAAAAATTAAGTTTTTATAAAAAGGAAAACATTCCAGGATTTTCTAATTTTAAAAGACTTTATTGGACCCCAACAGTTTACAGTTTCAATGCAGTTTCAAAGGGCTCTAAACGATCCCAAACGAGGCATTATCTAACAAAGCGATAAAAAAATAAAGTCTATTAAATTGAGAAAAATCATGATTTTTTTTCTTAAAAAGCATAATTTCTTCTCGACTGAACAAAGAAAGACATTAACATTTTAGATGACGTGGTGAGTAAATTATCAGGATTTTTTTTTAAGAAAGTGGAGTAATCCTGAAGTATATGAAAAGTCTCCATAAAAATGGAAACCATTGTGCGTTTGTTTTTTCTTCAGGTTTTCCCTATATTTGTGAAGGCCAAATTCATGAAAAAGTACTTTAACATAAAAAAAATCTGTACTAGGTGGTCCTTACTAGTCTAGTACTGTGAAAAATGCTGATGAATTAGCTAACTCAAGCGTTAGGTTACCCTAAACCTAATAATGTCAACTGGTGTGTGTAAGGGTTTAAAATAGCCTGGTATGAAAACAATTCAATTTGACTAATACAGTTTAACAAACCTGTGTGGGTGGTTTTACATAAAAGGACAGCTGGTTGAGCAGGGTGATGTTATTAAGCTTGGTAGCCAAAGCCTTTTCATTCTTCCCTTAATACTTAATCATTACATTCCTCAATCTGCACAAAACGCCTTCTCTCTTTTCATCTTTCCCATCTTATGTTTGACCAGCTGAGGAAAACCAGACTGAGGAAAATAATTTTTATAGGACACAATAACACACCCCCTACTGTAACTAGAGGTGCCACACACACTTCACACACAAAAGCAGTCCTGTATAGCCTCAGGCATTGTGTCCAGGCTTCAGGTTTATGAAAGTGTATTTTATTGTGTGTGTGTGTGTGTGTGTGTGTGTGTACCTGGTAATTATCACATTGTGGGGACCAATTGTCCCCACAAAGATAGGAATACCAGTGTTTTTGTGACCTTGTGGGGACATTTTGATGTCCCCATGAGGAAACAAGCTTATAAATCAAACAGAATGATGTTTCTTGAAAATGTGAAGTAGCTGAAGGGTTTTTGTGATGGTTGGGGTTAGGGAATGGGGTAGGTAAGGGGAATAGAATATACAGTTTGTGCAGTATAAAATGCATTACGTCTATGGAATGTCCCCACAAAACATGGAAACCAGAATGTGTGTGTGTGTGTGTGTGTGTGTGTGTGTGTGTGTGTGTGTGTGTGTGTGTGTGTGTGTGTGTGTGTGTGTGTGTGTGTGTGAACTACATTGTAAGTATTGATCACAGTCAGTGTTGAATAACTAACAGCACTGACCCACAAAGACCACAGAATGAGACTGAACAATCATTCTTAGGTTGGAAATGAACAACAACAACAGGGAGACACTTGCTGATGACATTGAATACTAGATATACAATCTAGATTTACTTACCCATACATTAACTTAAATATAAATAGAATTTTATTAGTAGTCTGTACTGTATGTCAGTGGTTTTTAAACTGGGGGGCGCGAGATGGTGCCAAGGTGGCCCCAGTTTTATGACATTTTATGAAATACATTAATTTATCATGAATTCTGTGTATTTAAACCTAAAAAAAAGGCTACTAACCAAAAGCACTACTTTTTCATAATGTAATTTTTTTTATTAAAATGTTGAGTTTTAGAACAATTTTTTGTCACAAATTTTCTTTAGGGGGTCGCGAAGGAATGCACTGTACGTAAGGGAGGCCACACACTGAAAAATTTGGGCACCACTGCTGTATCTAACTACTTCTAAGACGTACCTTAACTGTAGTTTCACAACTTTATGCTTTCCAAACAACAGTTTAAACACAGCCTTCCCTACAGTGGGATTCCCATAGGAAAGTCCCTGTAGTCTAAGATGGTGAAATTCCTATTATTAATCTTCTGACTCAGTAACCGTATTAACCTAAAGGTAAATCCATTCATCATTAACTTGAGTGGCAAGCTCTGTTTGTTAGCATTGTAGCTCTTCAGTAGCCAGCGGCACACCAATTTATCTCTGGCTTAACCACACAAACACACATTCAAGTTAATGCAGGAAACAGAAACTTACTGTATGCAAATTAAAAATAACTGGCACATACACGACTACAGATTAATGCACGCACAAACCTTCATCAGTTGCAAGGCTACACTAAATAGAAATCCACCTGATACCCCATAAACTGTAGTAAATCCATTGTTTCCATGACAACCCTTGCAGTCCAGTAACATAATCTTTAAAAAAAAAGTCAAACACTCTTAAACATTCTTAGCCTATAGTACAGCAGTAGTTCCCAACCTTTTTCACTTCGAGGCCCCCTAGTTGCCCACAACATTTGAAGGCCCCCACTCATTAATTTTTTTCCAAATAAAATGAACTACAGCTTGGAATGACAAGATCGATGTATATTTGCTACTAAAATGGTCAAAAAAAATAAGAAACATCTTGATTAGCTTATTTTAATGCTTGTTTTGTCCATAATTTGTTTTTAATAATTTGAAGTCATCATGAGGCCCAGTTGGAAATCTGCTGAGGCCCCCCTGTGGGCCCCGGCCCCCTGGTTGGGAAACATTGTACTACAGTATCCAACGTCTAAGGTTATCAATTATGATCTGCACATACTGGTTTAAAAGTACATTTTATTTATGGAAAAAAATAACGATTGTTTCGCTAGATAAGACCATTATGCCTCAGTTGGGATCATTCAGAACCCTTTGGAGCTGTATTGAAACTGCAATTTTACTGTTGAGGTCTAATAAAGTCCACTATATGGAGAAAAATTATCTTTAAAAAAAAACCTAATTTCTTCTCATCTGAACAATGAAAGAAACATCTTGGATGACATGTGGTGAGTAAATTATCAGGATTTTTTTAATGAAAGTGAAGAATTTCTTTAAAATCAGCATTAGGATTGTAGTGCTGCAAACACGCAGTTCATGTATGCTTCGTGTGAAACCAAAATTAGCGGTTATGTGTCTGAAACTTCCGTATGTACTATTTGATGATGTAATAACACTGATTTTTAGTCACAGCTTTTATGTGCCCTGTCATGCTTTCAGTCCTTCACATTGCTGTTGGGTGACTTTATACTGTTTAAAAAAATCCTTGTTGTTCCACTTTCTTGACATAAATGAGTTGTTAGCCTATATTATAAAAATGAACTAATATCTCAAGGTAATTCAACTTCATTTTTTAAGTTACAGCAACTCATAAAAAATAGGCAGTTGAAATCACTTTAGACTTTAAATTTAAGTGCAACAAGGAATTTTTATACAGTGATGTCACTCCTGAGGTTTGCTTTTGTTGGAATTCAACAGATACTTGAATGGATACATAAAGAAATGATGGCTAAAGCCAATTGAGCGGTCTCTTAAATTTCTCCAGAGCTGAATACATGTTGATTTTCCACAATGCAACTATAATTCTCAAGTAACTTTTTCCAGACTATTAACTCTAAACCTAGACATCATGCCGACCGCTGTGCATCTAAAAATATCAGCCAGACAATAATGATTTAGGCTGATATTATAGCTGAAATCAGATTTTATACTTAGAAGAGTCAAGTGTGTGTTGCCATGTGAGATCAGAGGTTTAGTACTTGTCACTATTCTATCTGACATCATTAAAGTCTCATAATGGACTGATTGTGTTTCTGGTCATGTGAATGCTTGTGTGTGTGTATGGTGGAAATAATTCCTCAGGGGCTGATGATGATCTCAGGTCTGCCAGAGAATCAAATTAAACGAAAAGCCTCTGTCGACAGACCGACATTAGTAATAACGTAAGATATGTTGAGATGCGGTTCTGTCATTTGTGTTAGCAGGTATGATGAGGCTACTGATCCTTATTATGACAGGGCAGTGTTGTCACAGATCCTTCTGACAAGTAACAAAGTAACTCGCTTATATTACCATTAACACACACACGACCTTACAACATAACAGCATCACAGTGCAAAAAGATCTGTATTTATCTATGGCACAAAATGTAAGCAATATATTTTAAAAGCAAATATTATCATCATAATCATAATTCGAATGCTGATGTATAATTTGGCTTTTAAGAAAAAAATTAAGATATCTTTAAAAGAAAATTTTATTACAGGAAGTGATGTCACTGCTGTGGTCAACTAACAAAGTTATTCATATGGAAATGATCATTTGTTCCAAAGCAAAGATATGTCACTTAAACAAATAGATGAATGGAGACTACTAGACAACCTAAAATTAACTAGGCAGGAAACTTGCACACCCACGTGATACGGAAAGTCCGCAGACTAACATGCGCACATTCTTCAGTTGTAAGGCTAAGCTAAATAGGAAACCACCTGACACCCCATTAGCTGTAGTGTATACACCGTCTCCATGACTACCGTCATAGCCCAGTAACATAATAATCTTCGAAAAATGAGAGGTCAAACACTCTTAACCATCTCAGTTTAAATTGATGGATGTTTTTCTGAACAAACAAAACTGACTTCATATCATACTTTTCATTGTAACACATGTGACACAGTTTGTTGGATTACAATCACATTGTGTACTACATAGAGTGTGATTTAATATCTAATATTAACTATTATTATCTTGACATTTAGTCATAACTGTGATGATAAGAGTTAATAATGAGCCTTTGTGTAGGAATTACATGATAAAAGTATCACACACTACACTATAAAAGCTGAAACACTATTTAAACAGCTTAATTATGAAATGTCAACAAAAGTTGAATAGTGTTACATAAAAAAACCTCCAAACAGCATAATAATCGAGAAATATCAATAAAGCTATGGCTTGCATGCACTGTGATAATATTTCAAATAATGTTTCACAAATCATGTAAAGAGGTTCTAACATACACCGGATACAGGAACAGCCCATCCAGACTTGTAGCAAACACTTACAGTAAGACATCTGACAAAATAAAGACTCACAGACCAGTGTTACACATAAACAAAGTCGACTTTGTGTGATATGTAAAGATTCAACCCGTAAAATGTTTATTGCGAACACTCACATGGATCAGTGCTGCTGACAAACTCTCTATATCATCTGCTGTAGCCCTCCAACACACGCACACGCATGTACGCACACACACATTAAATCCAGAGCAAAACATTTCTGGCATATACTGTACAATAACTGACAAGACCAGACAGAACAGAACCATGCAGTGACACCAAAGTCAATGTAAAGAAACAAGTAAGGATATGTCAAAGATCAAAATTAAAGTAAAACCAATGATTGAAATCAAACTTTGATACAAATGTCATAGTTAGACTATGACCAGATTTCAAAGACAGGGTCACATATTTTAATAAATATTAAAAGAATTTTTATTTTAGTATAGGCCGTTTTATCAGACGCACGTGCAGTGATGCGATACGCATCTGGTCCGAACTTTACTTCCGGTTAAAGGATAATTCCGGTATTTAACACTTTGAGTCTCATTTCTGGTTTGTTTTGGATGAACTTCAGTGATGGACACAGAAATTTTGACAATGGGTCGTGTCTTGAGTTTTTGACTCGTTTAGAAGCGTCTCTTGACTGCTTCAGAATGGAAGTCAATGACCATGCACAAACATGTCATTAAAACAACACTTAACGTTCATTTTCAAAATTGTACTACTCACCGAGTGGTTTGTGGTGTTCGTTGATGATTAAAAACAAATATATTGGCGCAATGTAATATTTCAATCCGTGTTATTTGCTAAAGTGGAACTATTTTTTCAGATACCTCACAACCGCGTATATACTTCCGCTCTATATTTGAGTCTGAAGCGTCAGCACACTCCCGACCACTTGATGGCGACAACCACTTTGCCATACAAGTACGCTCGGTGTCTAGCGTATAGACAGTCACAAGTCACAATCGAGCTCAACTTCAAACCTAAAGCTGGTCACTAAGCCATCAAATATGTAGGGCTGTTCCTAATAACATTTTTTGAGCTTCAAAGCTCTAGTATAAATCAAATTGAATATTTGAAGCTTCGGAAGGAGGGGCTGAACATATTTTTCTCTTTAATAAAGGCAGGAATCTCTGTGTGTGTGCCTGTCTACAGTTTTATTATGTGGCGGATGTGTTGCTCCGGACCTAAGGGAGTGTAGTGCCTTTTTTTTCGTGCAATATGGACATGCGACACGTTTAGAATGAATAAACTTTAAAAATACTACAGAACAGCGCAAGCCAGAAGCGGCGTGCCTGTCACGCGTCCTGCGTGAACAGCAGTAGTGAAACAAAACACAAGAGCAATACTTTTAATAAGGTAGCCTAACATTTTTCTAACAAACAAACATTCCCTTATCAGAAATAAGCAGCACAGTAATTACTGACAACGTAAAGGGTAGGCTATTTAAATAAAACAACGAAAATAAATGAACGAAGTTCTACAAACTGTAATAAAACGGTATCATACTTTCAAAATCAAGTTTATTTATAACACTTACAATATCCAATATGTTTTTTTCATCAGCAGAACAATAAAGAAGATATTTTGCAGAAACCCCAGTGCTCCGTCATGCAAGTCAACCGATCCGCACACTTTAAGAGCTAAAGCATATATATCCAATACAACAGTAATCCCCCATAACTCCGTGTGACATATTGAAGTCTTGTGAAGCAAATCAATAAGTTTTTGCAAGAAACCGAACGTCATTTACAACACTATAAGCATGAATGCCAAAGCAGGAAGCGCGCTTTCCGTTCGAGGCGATATCTTCCACTGGTGGCGTTTGGTGGCTGTTGGCTATGGATGTTGGTCTCTCTGCGCCACCTATCGTGCGGGGGCGTGAAGCGCACTTCCTGCTTGGCAAAAGCTCTGCATTAACGCTGTAAAATATTTATATATATATTCGAATCTCAAAACTGAAAATCGAATGTCAACCCACGTAACGAATATTTGAATATTCTGGTCCAGCCCTACAAATATGGGAAAAATTTCTTCTGAGAGAAACCGAGCGAAAAAACTACAACCACATATAAACAGACCCTTTTCTGTTTCCCGGCGGCGGACTGATATATCAGCGAGCAATGAGTCTTCCAAGAAAAGTCAATGGAATTTTACAAAATGCCAAATAAAACACGACAGAAACTGTATTTCGCTACACAACTTGTTTTTAATCATCAACGAACACCACGCACCACTCGGTGAGTAGCACAGTTTTGAAAATGAACGTTAAGTGTTGTTTTAATGACATGTTTGTGCATGGCCATTGACTTCCATTCTAAAGCAGTCAAGAGACGCTTCTAAATGAGTCAAAAACTCAAGACATGACCCATTGTCAAAATTTCTGTGTCCATCACTGTAGTTCATCCAAAACAAACCAGAAATGAGACTCAAAGTGTTAAATACCGGAATTATCCTTTAAGTTTTTTTAATGGTCTGACTAATTGCTAAACTGAACTCTTGAACAAATACCTCATGGAACATAACAAATGTTCTGGTTTCCTAGGTAATCTACATGTTGTTTATTTTGCTTTTGTTTAAAGTACTTTGTTGTTATTTATTCTTAACGGAGTTTACCAGAAGTTACGTGTGGACCACGGATGCCGCTTGTTTATGTTGTTACTGCTGAAACCGTAAGTGGTAGAGCATTGCATTAGCAGCATTAAAGGTCATGGGTTCGAACCCAGGGAACCAACATACTGTACTTATAAAAAAAATGTACCTTTGGATAAAAGCGTCTGCCAAATGCATAAATGCAAATGTATATTTGCTTCAAACAAATCATCTTATTTAGGAATATTACTTACCGGTATATTCCATATATCTTTGCTTACTAAGATATTTATCCTAGGGCTCTAGTGTGTTCAGGCTCGGATCTAATCGGATAAAAGTGGTGTTGTTCAGTTAGTTGCTTTGCCGTGATGCCTGACTCCTTTACAGCAAAAGCTACCGGAAATCCCCATTACTACAAATGAAATATTTATGCCAGTTTATAATGAGTCAGGAGCAGCTCAGCATCCAACAACGTAGTCATTGTTGCCTCAGAACAGGATTAAATAGAGTGATGCTGAGCCTCAATGCGGGAAAACCATTGAACATTTCAGAAAAGACTTTGGCTGCCGTCTGGGAATCTTTTTGAGGTCTCAGGGTAATTAGAAAGTACGATTTATCTTAATGCCCAAGGGGCAGCTTTCCGGACAGGGATTTTTACTAGTCCTAGAATAAAATAAACGTAAGAGCTGTCCAAACCGAAAACAACTTGGACTGACATATCTTAAAATAGATCAGTGCCCTTTGTTTTGTCTCAAAATGCACACAAGTAATGTGTTTAGTAAGGCATGTTTGTTAAAACTAGTTATATTTCCTAATTAAATTAAGGCCTAGTCCTGGCTTAAGGAAAACCACCCCTAAGTGTTTCAAACGTATGTGAATGCTTGTGTCATTTTGTGTGATTTACTATTCATCCTACATAAACAGGGTTGCTGCAGGTTTTACCAAGTCAAATGTAAGACTTTTTAAGACCTTTTTAAGACCATTATGAGTGAAATTTAAGACCAATGCGACACATGATTTCAGAAATTCTCAAAACTTATTTTTATTATATCTTTTTTTTTTGACAAATAAAATCCACTAATATGGGAGGATCAGTATGGTCAGCTGCTGATATGTGCCTTGTTAACATGTTTGACCCTTTCTCCACCCATACGTTATATGCATAAATATTAGGGATGCACCGATACCACTTTTTTGGAATACGAGTACGAGTACTTGCATTTCAGTACTTGCCGATACCGATACCGAGTACTTAATAAAAAAAACCTGATTTAAATTTACAGGTAACAGCTTTAGTCATATAATTTAACAAAAAAACAAAGGACTAGTTTTCCAGTTTGTTGTAAACTCTGCCTCTTTGGACAACACAAAAGGCATTAACCCCTTACACGCCGCTCAAACATAGACATTTCTCAGACCGTGGTATCGATTCCAGGTATCGGGGGACTTTTAACGAGTACGAGTACTTTAGAAAATGTGGTATCGAGGCCGATAACCGATACCAGTATCGGTGCATCCCTAATAAATATACACTACTGTATACCGCTATCGCATTTATTCGCCTCTCTAATTACACAATAATTAAATGAAAATAATATTTACCATTAAAGGCCTGTTCGTGGTTTGTTGTGTTGCTAAAAGGCCGTTTCTAAATCCGAAGGCTGTAGCCTCCGGAGGTCGCATTTGTAAGATGCATATGTCATCAAGATTAGCAGATTAAAGTCAAGGGAGTAAACGCGCATGGAGCAGTGAGGTAAACAAAAGCTTCCTACGTGAAAACTGTGTAACACTGAAGTTGACTCGTTGTTGGTGGCTCGGGACTCAACGGCCTGACTGTTTAAGTTGATTTTCAATAAAGCAGTGTTGATTTTTTCACTTCTGGGTCCTCTGTTTCAGAACCTGGCAAATGCTCAGGTAAGCCACGGCTAGTTGGTTAAATTAAAACAGAAAAGATTTTTGCTTATACAAAACTGCATTTAAAGTTTGTTTCTCGACAAACCTACAGTATACTGTCAGATCACAACACCTGAAATATAGCGTATGGCATAAATTGCATGGATTATAATAGCCTACATTTGTATCCTCTTTAAAAAATAATGATTAAAAACTGGATTGAAGATCAGTGACGCGCGAAGTGCAGAACTTTTCTTTTTAGAGGCCCGCCCATCAAACACTTTCTTCCTCCGTCACTGATTAGTTCTACAGCATTTTAAATTACTATTTTATTTTTTGCGGACAATTCTTTTCGGGAATAAATGGAGGTAAGAAATTTAAGACTTGGGTTAATTAAATTTAAGACCTAGGATGATCTGGCCGTTTTTAAGACTTTTTATGGCCTTAAATTTAACTTTCTGAATTTTAGACTTTTTAAGACTTTTTAAGACCCCGCGGGAACCCTGATAAATGTAAAGAACATTCTGTGATATCTTTAATATTTACTGAGTATGATCATGTCAAAGACTGAAATCAATGTGAATATGTGTGACTAATGGTCTTACTTTTGGTGTGCTGTACCGCTGTACATAGCTGAAAGAGTTTTGTCCAAATCTCAATGTGCATCTTTCGCTCTCAGAGAAAAACAGGTGTCAGCTGCATGTCAAGATTGAAAGCCAAACAAAGGAAAGACCTAAAAAAGAAAATGGAATGCGTTTAAAACCATAACTCTTCTATTAACCCTCCATTCCCTAAGGTAGTCTATGTGAAGACCAGCGCTCAGTGGTATACTAGCTATTACTATGAACCTTGTGCTGAGATCAAGCTGTGTTCCTCAGTTTGGGCAGTTACTATGGCAATTTACCAAAAACCTCATCTTTTAGGTCAGCTAAAGTTAGTAGCACTGAAAACATTTGTTTGTATAGTACAGGACAGATGGACTCTGCAGTCAATCTGGACCGCTGCCAATGAAGCCATTATACTTCAGTCAGAACACACACAAACAGCATCCAAAAAGGGTGATGTGACCTTGATATGCATTAAACCGACTGCCGACAGACACAAGGACAGGCTAACGTTACTAGTTTTAGTTTGTAAACACATTAAATTTGGTTACTTACTTTTTTGTTATTGTTTCAGACTGAGGGGTGCACCGATAACTTTTCTCAATCGCACAGACGATATTATTCGCAACTATTTATTTCATGCACTACGGCATTTGATCAGTCCTTATCGATCTGAAATCACTGTTAGTTTGACTCGTTTATAACATGCATTTGAAAAAGCAACATTCGTCAAAAATAAATCATTAAACATATTCTTTATTATTATGAAAATACCTGAAAAGGTTTGAAAAACAGCAATATAAGCCATTTCCTGGAGCTGCGTGTCATAGCTGCGTGTGTATGGTTCTTCGTCATATTGAGTTTCTGCACGAGAGCGCCCCCTGGCTTTTGGATGTAGCGGCATTTCACCGTAATTCATTGAGAAGCATACCAAGCATCATCAGCCGATATAATCGGTGCACTTGTCACAATGTAAAAAAATTTATCCAGTATGTGTGAAACTCAGCTACAGCTAAAGTCATTTTTTGTGATTTGAGACTAATGGATGGTTGTGATGCAGTATAGTCATTAGACAATACTAAAGGATAGTTATTATCACTTCAGCATCTGTCTCACATCATTGTCAATATGCTGACCATCTGTCCGTGTTGTGCTTTCACCCAGCTAAACGTGTTTGACTACTCAACACAATTTCTGTCTGTATGAAGTCGCTCTGCTTTGAAAATGAAATCATTGGCTACAGAAACACTGATTAGATCAAAACATTATAAATAAGAGTATACACACAAGGTACACATGCTTACGTGATTCATAACATACTTACATAGCACAAAAACACTGGTGTGTTATCAGTGAACACTATTTATCTATATATGTACACTACAATGATACTAAGGTAACTAAAAGCATCCAGTACAAGAAACACACCTCCTGTAGTAGAGGTCACAGAAATAGGTGTTAATCTTGACCTTTAACCTTTCCTCACCTTGAGACGTGAGTGTTTCTGTTCCTTTATCTTATTGAGAAAAACTATAAACAGACATTTCCTGGAATTTAAATTTTTTTTATAAGGCTGTACAATTTACAAAAAGCTGCAAAATAAGCTCTGACTGCCATAAAAGTGGAAGTGCCGATATCTCTGTTGAAGGGAGATGAAGGTTTTCCACATTCATTTTGATATTTGACAAAATATTAGCAAATAATTATAACATAAATATCCAAACAAATCTGTATTATAAGTGGCATAAATGTCCTAATATAAATATGGCCTAGTTCTGGATTAATCTAAACAGCCCCTTAATGATTAAGTTATTATGAAACACCCTGTCCAAAAATGAATGTTCACCTACAGTGATGACTAGGCCCACATTCAGCCATTTTCCAAACAAATTGAAACATATCTTGTATCTTACATGTATTAATTACATGTTTTGGATACTTGAATTGCATTTTAGCTTTAACAAAAACATATCATCTCAGCTCCGTTTATTAATATGTTTAAATACAATCTATGCAATTCAGCTCCTGTATAGTTCAGTGGTAGAGCATTGTGATAGCAGTGCAAAAAGTCATAGATTCAAACCCAAGGAACACACATACTGATAAAACATGTTTACCTGCTAATGCTTTGGATAAAAGTGTCTGCCAAATGCATAAATGTAAATGCTCTGCAAATGTCATGCAAAAATACTGCATACCAATTTTGTCTTGGTTCTGTAACGCATTACACCCACGGCGGTGGTGATAGCATATAATCAATTTAAGTAAGTGTCCCAGCCTTGAACTTGCATTGGTTCATAGGGTTCAGTCTCCTCTATGGAAAAGAAAAACAAACAAACTAGGGAGTGGCTACAATAAACACAATGTACAAGCATATCGTTACACACAAGCAACAGAAGACAAAATATTTCTGTGTGTGCATGTGTAAATAAGGCAGTATGTGGGGGCATTAGGTCATTAGTTATGTTATACATGTTGTGTACAACTGTGTTTCAAATATATGTCTGTATATATGTCGTACAAAGTGTGTAAACATTAGAAAAGCTACGCTGACACTACAAGTCCAAGACTCTAATGCTTAGAAAGGTCTATGATAAATGTGTTGCCAAAAACTGATTTGATGTTAAGCTTGTAATATTTAATCTTAATGTTACAAACAAAAACTGTAGCCTATGTAAAGACTAAAACATAATGCCATTTCAAATATAATAAAATAATTGTGTAGGGTTTAATCAAAATTTTGCTGGAATCAGACAAAATACACAATGAATCAACATACTGTACCATAATGTTGGTCTGCAGTCGAGAGAGTTCCTTCATTTTCTAGTTCAAAACGTTCTGTCCCCTCTTGCGGTTTGCACGTGATGTTACCGTTTTTGGGGCAATGTCGACCTCTGGCGGATTAAAATCGCAGCTGTTGTATGATTATTTGTAACTGGACACAGCGACATCAGCCGGCCACGATTTCTACACCACGTGCATCACATGCAAACGCTGCAAATAACAAGCTGTTCATTTGTAGCGATAGAGAATGATCTTACATAAAACATTTAACATTTTAATCGTAGTATTTAAGTACTGGAGTAATTATTACGGCTCTGTAGTCTGAGTTAAAAAGAAGAAAAACAAAATTGCCGAAACCCGGGATCGAACCAGGGACCTTTAGATCTTCAGTCTAACGCTCTCCCAACTGAGCTATTTCGGCCCGTGCTCACTTTAAAACCATGGCTGCTTATATTGGTGTTACATTTATTAACATTCACGTCAGGACAATAAAAGCTTTTATATTTTGAAGTCTCAGTCTTGTTTCTGTTTGTGTTGCAACATAGCGTTCATGATTAAAGGGACACTACACTTTTTTGAAACTAGGCTTATTTTCCAGCTCCCCTAGCGTTTAACACTTTATTTTTACCGTTTGGGAATCCATTCAGCTGGTCTCCGGATCTGGCAGTACCACTTTCAGCATAGTTTAGCATAATCCATTGAATCTGATGGGACCATTAGCATCGCGCTCAAAAATGACCACAGAGTTTAAATATTTTTCCTATTTTTAATCTTAACTGACTAGTAAAAGTTATCAAGGGGACCTTTTTCGGTCGCTGCGTAATATCATTGCGCCTGCTGCAGCCATGTTACGTCAGCAAAGTCCTTGAATATTACGCCGGAATGAGAGTATAGTTCCTAGCCATATCTGCCTAGAAAATCACAACTTTTAATTTTCCATTGGTCTCAGTACACGATGTAAATACAGAAGAGTCAAGTTTAAATTGGAAAAATATAGAAACTTTTTGGTCATTTTTGACCGCGATGCTAATGGTTCAATCAGATTCAATGGATTATGCTAAAACTATGCCAAGGTGGTACTGCCAGACCCGGAGATCAACTGAATGGCTCCCAAAACGGTAAAAATCTAATATTTTACTCTAGGGGAGTGGAAAGAAGCCTATTTTCAAAAAAAGTGGAGTGTCCCTAAAGGGATAGTTCACCTTAAAATGAAAATTCTGTCATCATTTATTGTTGCTTGTTTTAGACCTTATTTCTGATTAACACAAAAGAAGAAATTTTGAGAAATGAAACACAGCAGATAGTGACTACTGACTTCCATAGTAGGAAGAAATATTTTGGAAGTATTGTGAAAAATTATGAATTAAATATTTTGATAAATGATGGTAAGCACACAGTTGGCAGTACCCATTAAATCCCATCATAGTTTTCCTACTATGGAAGTCAATGGTCACTATCTGCTGTGTGTTTACTATCATTTCTCAAAATATCTTCTTTTGTGTTCATCAGATAAAAGAAATTCAAACAGGTTTAGAACAACATGAGGATGAGTAAATGATGACAGAATTTCATTTTAAGGTGAACTATCCCTTTAATGTCCAGAATAACATTAATGATTTAATGATTTTTTTTGGGTTTTGTGCATCCCTGATATATTTGGTTATATGAACTCTACATGCACAATATGTTTGGTTTAATATAATCAAAAAAACAATAAACAAAATAAAAAATTATGTATGTGTTGCAAAATGTCACCAAGACGTCCCATTGCGAGGTTGACAGTTGTATTTTCTTTAATAAGCAAAACATTACAAATGTATTTGGGGAAAAAACTGAGAAAATAGATACATGTAGCAAGACAAACAGATCATAAAATGTTTATTTGCTATCAAAACACTGGTTCAGTAAACAAGGCACACATGGGAATTTGTCTGATTTAATGTCGCAACGCTGGTTCATCCTTCAGCTAGTTTATTCCTCCCACACAAACCTCTCTCTCCCTCTCTCTCCTTTCTCCAAGGTGACTTTCACTTTCTCCTTCCAAAGGCAGATGCTTTCTTGTTCTTATGCAAGTCTGGTGAAGAGTGAGGAAAGAACGAGAGAGAGAAAAGCTGGCTAAGAAAGAGATGACGACATTCTGACGAACAGACGAGATTATAAAAGATGCATGAGTGTGTGAATGAGTGAAAAAGAGAGAGAGATGACTGCATTTTAATATTGCATTCTACTATGTGGGGGAAATATAACCCAGCAATCCCAATTGCTTGTTCATTTTATTTCCCTCCTTTATAAATACACACAAACCAGACTGATTAGTATTATGTCCTATTAAAACCACACGTAATATTTTGTAATGTCAATTTAATTAAGATAAATGTTGTTAAAATGTAAATACAAATTGTGGGATGCATATGCATAACTTTAATAATTATAAGGGGTCCTTATAAAATGATATACCTTTTAAGGTGCCCTGACCCAAAATAGTTTGGGGTTTATAGCAAAGTCACAAACAAGTACTACGGTAGGCTATGCCACAAGACTTCTTTGTAAAAGATAAATCCTTAAAAAATGTACAGGTATTATCAAATAAATAGCCCGTCTTAATAAATAATTCACATGAAAATACATAGGCCTATGAAAAGGTAGAAAGCTGTTAACTTTTGACCTATGAAGTCATTGTTCCTGAAAGTTCCATTAGGAGACGGTATATTCGTTTCTGTTAGAAAGAACCCAACCCCCATTATCGCCCCTTCGGCGAGGTTGCAAACATTAAATGTCAGTGTGTGTCATCAAACATTAATAAGTGTTAATACAACTTCACAAGTGCTGCTTCTGTCGCTGATAATGAGGATTAAGTGCACCTTTATATCCTGCACACACAATTCAGAAGAACCACCACCACCACCACCAAGTCTTCAAAGATTAATAACATTTAAAAGTCTCTGAATCAGGTCAGGTTCACCGAGTGAACTGGTACTTATTTGAGTGTCCCTTATATGGCATTTAATCTTCTTTGTGAAACGGCAGTCGCTGACGGAGACACATGGGGTTCTTAATTGCCTGTTTGACTTTTATCAACTGGGATGAAGTCAGTCAACCTTTCCCGGCACACTTTAATTGTATATATTAAAGCAATGGACTTCTGAGCGTGTTTTGGTAATGAGAATGTGCTACATATAGGTACTCTGTGTATATGGGTATGCAGACAGGCAAAGGAAGCAAGCAAAGAGGCTGAATGTTTTTATTACTGTAATTCAGACTTATTGCTCCTCTATTGTAAAGTAATACAATAACATCTCAAAACAAATTAATGTACAGCACTGACAAGATATACATTTACAGGACACAGATAAAATATATTAATTTAGACATTGTAAAAGTGGTTTTGTCAGTATTTTCAGAAACTGATCGAACCGATACGCATGCCCTTGCTAGAGGGGACTTTAAATAATTGGCTGCGGTTTTAAACCACAGTAATATCTGTGACTATTTACATCCCTGATCATATACATTAACACAATGATAACTCTACTGCCCTCTAGACTACCAATGAAAAGGACACTGTAAATCTGTGTATATGTACGCTTAGCGGCGGTACAGATGGCTACGATTATCACCACACAATGATATTAATTTCTATGGGAATCATGCGATGCTAAACCTGGATTATAAATTTATTGCACATGACCTCTTACAAACTTATGCCTGTAGATACACTCTCACTTTCTCTTTCTTTCTTTTCCTAGCACCTTGGGATTAGTTGTACTCTACAGGTTAATTAGACAGTGGCCTGTTGACCTCTCTGAACAGAGATCAGTGTGCTTTAGAAACCCTGTGCTGATTAGTTGCCGGTGATACTACACACTCGTGAACAACACTGACGTCTTTGAATTTCTTCTATAAATGTGATCACATCACGCACGTCGTCTAAAACATCTAACACATTAATGGTTTCTCAGATGCGTAGGAGTGATATGAAATCAGTTTGATTCATGAATATTAATCTAATATCTACTGAAAGGCAGGTATAAGTGGGTGCTACTGCTTATCCATTTTTTGCATCACAGCCAAAAAAGGACCTCTTTAAAAAAAATAGAAATTTAGAAAATGACCAGAAAATGAAAATTCTATAATAATTGAACAAATTCTGCATGTTTCGTTACAATGTATATGATGAGACACGCAAGATGGATGGGTGGTTCATAAACTTTCATACACTTTTCACTTTGTCACATTGTATTACTAAGATACGATATTATTTAATATAACTGTGTTCAGCTGAAGACAGAAAGGCATATACTGTACAACCAAGATGTTAAAAGTTATGGGCTGATTGTTATGTTTGGGCAAACTATCCCTTTAGTAATCTACAGAAAATGATTTGAGTAGGTTAATAAGGAGAAAAAATGATTTATACACTGTAAAAAGTGAAAGTTTCTTCAGTTTTGGTTAAACCTAAAATATTAAAATTTTTCAACCAAAATTTTGAAAATAAGTTGAAAAAGTAATTTTTACGTGTTACCTATTTTGTTTCTTCCCCTTGGTAATTTTTACTAGCAGGTTACTATTTTCGGGCACTGCGTTATATCATTGCGCCTGCTGTAGCCATGTTACGGCAGCAAAGTCCTTGATTATTACGCCAGAATGAGAGTATAGTTCTTAGCCATATCGCTTAGAAAATCGCAACTTTTAATTTTCTGGCGTCCTTAGTACACGATGTAACTACAGAAGAGTCAAGTTTTAAATAGGAAAAATATCAAAACTCTGCATTTTTGAGCGTGATGCTAATGGTCTAATCAGATTTAATGGATTGTGCTAAGCTATGCTAAAAGTGCTAGTGCCAGAGATTGGCTGAATGGATTTCAAAACGGTAAAAATCAAATGTTTAACTCTAGGAAATGAAAATGTTGATCCAGGTGCAACAATGATGTTGAATGTTGATCCAGGAGGATCACATCCTACTTGGTGAAATCTCGTTTACCAAAAAATTCAGAAATATGAATATTGTTTTCTCCTATAAACATATAATTTTGTTTTTGAAGAGTCATTTGGAATTCTTTAATGATGGATGTCCAGTATGTACTCTTTAAAGTTTGCAATTTTGGCTCCCAAATAAGACGACAGCTTTAATTATAAAAAAATGTGTGTTCAACTGAAGAAAGTTACATACATCTTAGTCTCAGCCTCAGACGTCCCGCCCGTACACTTTTCTGGAAACCCTGTGGGAATGTCTAAAGTTGTCTTTTGATTGGTTTAAATAATCAGTCGTGTTCACATGGATAGTAATGACCAGTTATCATGACCACCTAAACATTGGATTAAAAATATATAAAAAATATGCAAAGTTGGCAGCATAGACTCTCTAAAAGACCTCCAAAAGAATGCTTGAGGCAGTTAGTGGAGTCAAAAAGTTTGGTTCTCCTGAATTGCTTGAAGGTGTTAAAAAGTGGAGAGGTATGCTTCAAACAGACGTTTAACGGGAGCGTCGCATTGGTGTGGATGTTGATGAAGTGCACAACGTTGTTCTATGGTGAGTAATGTTGTTTATTTAGATGCTATTCGGTTGGCTGATTATTTAAATAACTGACTTGTTGTCAGCCGGCTCGTTATTGTTGGGAGTCTGAAATGTGACGCTAGACGAAACAAACTGTGATTGGTTGTTTAACATGTCGGTCAAACAGCTCGTGGATGGGCTTTGTCCAGAAAAAGCAGCAAAAAACGGCTAGGTGAGACTACATAAATCTGGGATGGCATGAGGAAAGTTTTCTTTTTCTGGTCAATTATTCCTTTAAAATTTAAGAATTTTGAAAAAGCATAGGAGGACAACATAAAAATAAACTATTATAAGTGAAAAGTTGGATCAACTTAAAAAGTTTCTTCAACTGGACACACCTAAAAAAATTTAGTTTATACAAATTAAACTTTTCATTAAAGTGAACATTTAAGTTAAATAAACATAATTTTTTAGGTGTTACAAATTAAAGTAACTTTTTAAGTTGATCCAACTGTTCACTTTTTACAATGTAGGGATGCACAGACATATCGGCCTTTAATCAGTATCTGCAGATAAAAGCATTTTTTCCTACTCTCGGATATCGGCGGATTGTTTAAAAACAGCCGATGATCGGAGCAGATTGCAGCGCAGATTATACACTGTTTTATCGGACACGTGCGTTATCTAGTGGCTAAACTAAACTTTGGACCAAATACCTTGTCGAAAATAACAAATGTTTTGGTTTCCTAAAGTCGAGGGGAATTGGCGATCATGGATCACCGCTATGTGAAGGGAGGTTTGGCAGCCGATCTTTGGTAACACTGTATATATTATATAGTACACATTTTACACAGTAACATAGCTGAGTGTAGTTTTGGATAGATTTTATCTATGATTTGAACTATATTGTAAAAAAAATGCAGTATCAAGTTAAAACAACTTGGTTTTGCAAGTCAAACCATACCTACAATTTTAAGTATTGGCTTGGGAAAAGTTGACATAACTTCTAAAATCAAGTTGAAATTGTTTAACTTAATTTTTTAACAAAAAAAGCTGCAGATTTTTTACCGTGAGTAATCTACTTGCTTGTAATATGAAATAAACTACTCTATTAATAGTTAGGACTCTAAGTTATTAATTCTTTGCAGAGTTAACCTAAAGTTAAATTTTTCACAAAACCCGTTTGCTTATGTTGTTACTGCTAAAACCGTCTATATCCTGTCAATCAGAATTTGTGCTGTGTGAATATTTTGAACTGGGCGAAAATGACAACAGAGCTGCAGTTTGTATGTTCTGCAGTTCTAGGATTTCATGACATAGTACTTTGACACAAAAGCAAAACTATCGGTATCGGCACATACATTTTATATCAGTGCATCCCTAGTTACAATGGTTTTTACACCCATTTCCTGCACACACACATCACTCATACCTACAGCCATAAGTCAATGATGCACAAACACACACCATTATTCTCTAACAGCCTCTGTCAGGCAACGGTCCGTAGCATTGCTGCAATTCGTCCTGTGTTTGCGTCGGATCCTGGTATTGGTACGGACACGAGTCTGCCCGTTCTGTGGACGAAGCCTGCGCAGGCGGGTATGCAAAACTTTACGCAGTTTTTGTCTAGTGAACGCGTATAGCAGTGGATGTAGCACTACCGTCCAATACGCAAGCACCAGGAAGCAGAGTCTCAGACGTTCTAGCCAATCAGAGGGTCCGATAGCCAGCATAAGGAGAGGCATGATGGAGAGAGGTGCCCAGCATAGAAGAAAAGAGAGGATGATTATGACAGACATGCGAAAGACTCGCCTTTGACGTTCCCTTCGGTCTCTGTGGCGCCGAACTGCTCGACGCAAAGCTAAGATGGCTGATACAGAAGCACCCACACCCATACTAGGCGGGCCATGGGTTGGGGCGGGACTCACCCGTGCAGTTACTGTGGACACAGTGGGCGTGGGGCTTAAAGGTGTGGTTACAGAGGGCGTGGCAGGAGAGGGGATTTGGGGACTAGTTACAACAGACAAGGAGGCGACAGAAGCAGTGGGTGTGGGGCCTAGAGGTGATGTTATCACAGATACAGTAGGGGTGGGGCTAAGAGGAGTAGTAAGTGATGGAGTATTTGTCTCAGTGTTGACGGTTACCGTAGTAACTGTATCCGATGTGATTAGCGGCCCAGTAGAGAGTGGTGGCGGGGAGGTGGGCGTGTTCCTCGTCGTGTGATCCGGCGACCTCGCTGACCGTTTGCGACGTAACCAAAGTCGGTAAGCAGGTCGTTTGGTGTCTCGTTGGGACCTGGGCGTGCGTCCAATGCGAATGCGCAGTGCCTGCAGAATTCGCGAGTATGTAAATAGCATCACAGCTAGAGAGCACAGGAACACTGGTACCTGTAGTAACAGATGAGCCTGCAGAGCTCCACCCCACTCCGAACAAAGCACGGTGCTATTGGATTGCACAAACACTCCCTCTCCTTGGTCCAACACAAACCCTGCCTCCACAAACGGTAGTAGTGGCACGGCTAAAGAGACCACCCACACTCCGACGAGCAGAACGGTTGCCCTCCTCGGCGTCAGCAAACGATTGGCTGGCCTAACGCTGATGTCATAGCGATCTAAGCTGATGAGCAACAGGTTAAGTGCGGTGCCCACGCTGGCAAAGCAGGCTGCTGATTCGTGGAGGCAGCAGAGCAGGGCGTGGTGAGGAACCGAGGCTCCGCCCAGTATGAGGAGAGTGGCAGTAATTGGCAGGCAGAGAAGACAGAGCAGCAAGTCAAGGGTATGGAGACTGAGCGTGACCGCATGACTGACGGACTCCAACAGGCTGCAGTGACCGCAGTATAACACCAACACTGTCAGGTTACCGCCCACCCCCAGGAGCAGCTCCAACAGCAACACAGCAATCACTGTAGCCCGGAAACCAAGCCACGCCCCTTCCTGCTGAGCGAGTCCGGCCCCCACGCTATCTTCTGCCTGTAGGAGGGACAGACCGTGACCCTCAGTGAAGCTGCCATCTGTTTCCATGGACACCATTGCCACGTGCCTTCAGGCATAGTAATGCCAGACACTCCCACTGGCCATGCTCCACCCGCTCAGGTGTTTTCTTGGGGCTTGATGAACGATTGACAGCTCTGTGACAAAAGACAAGACAGAAGGAATCACATTTTCTATGAACAAGCCAATGGATACAGTGATGGACGGTACTGTATCAGTGATTCAGTGTTCTGTTCAACTAAAACGTAATGAGGTATTGATCTAGCAAGACAAGAAAATGAAGATGAGTGATTGTGTATGTGTGGACCATTACAGACCATTAAGACTTTTAATGCATTTTGACACGATTATCACAAGCCCATTTTATTCTTATTACTGTAATATATGAAGAGATCAAATGCAAACCCTCTATGTGCACCTCACATGTTTTCTTGTAAACAAGCATTTTTTTTATCAGACTCTTAAAGGTGTGTAACATTTAGAAGGATCTCTTGACAGAAATGCAATATAATATTCATAACTATATTATCAGTGGTGTATAAAGACTTTACATAATGAACGGTATTGTTTTTATTACCTTAGAATGAGGTTGCAATTCACATTCTCACCACTAAAACTGCTGGATTCTGCCAACAATCCGGTATTTCTGAATGGGATTAAGCAGATTTGAAGCAAAAGTATTTGATATCATCTCATTTTTTGTTTTTTTGCATCTGAGCTCCTTGAATTTTACAGGGGATGGAAAAATAATGTGAACTCCAGGAAAATATCTGATATCTTTAATACGGTGTTGGACCAGTGTTTATCATTAATACAGCTAACCTTCTCACAATAGATTCATGCAACTTTTACACAGTGTCCAGTGGATTGTTGTACTATTTATCTATCACAGTGGTTCCCAAATCCAGTCCTCGGGACCCCCCTCCCAGCATGTTTTAGATGTCTCCTTATATGAAACACCTGATTCCACTCATCAGGCTAGGCTGGAAGGAGCCTGATGAGTGGAATCAGGTGTTTCATATAAGGAGACATCTAAAACATGCTGGGAGGGGGGTCCTGAGGACTGGATTTGGGAACCACTGATCTATCAGATTATCTTCCAGGTTGGAGTAAGGAACCTGCTTCTCATTTTTCTCATAATTTTGTAGACAGTTGCACTTGAAAACACCAAACAGTTTGGCTGTTAAGGTTACATATATAACTTAACAATCTCACCAACTTCTTTGGATTTACAACTGCTGAACACAACTTGTTTAAAACCTTGCTTTAACATGCAAAATAGACGAAATAAGTAGCAACAGATAACCACAATATGTGACTCTGTACCACAAAACCAATCATATGGGTAAAATTTGTGAAGTCTAAAAGCTTAATTCATATGCTTTCTATTGTTGTATGTTTTGTTAAAGGGGCCATGGCACAAAACTTTTTTAAGATGTCAAATAAATCTTTGGTGTCCCCTGAGCACATATGTGAAGTTTTAGCTCAAAATATAATATAAATAATTTATTATAACATGTTAAAATTGCCACTTTGTAGGTGTGTGCAAAAATGTGCCGTTTTGGGTGTGTCCTTTAAAATGCAAATGGGAAGATGAAGTGCAAACACTGATCACAATGATGATGGTTTGTTGCAATTGAAACTCTGAATTATTTTCTCTCTGCCCTAAATGGCAGTGCTGTGATTGGATAGTGCAGATTAAGGGGCAGTATTATTATATTAAGAGCTCCTTATGACATCATAAGGAGAGCCAAATTTCAAAGACCTCTTTTTTATGTGCTTGTAGAGAATGGTTTACCAAAACTTTGTTACTGGGTTGAACTTTTGCACATTTTCTAGGTTGATAGAAGCACTGGGGACCCAATCATAACACTTAAACATGGAAAAGGTCAGATTTTCATGCCATGGCCCCTTTAAGATAGGACAATATTTGGCAGAGGAACAAGTTTTAAAAATGTGGAATATGGGGGGGGGGGGTCTAAATATAGAGAAAATTGCATTTAAAGTTGACCAAATGAAGTCCTTAGCAACACATATTACTAATGATAAATAATTTTTTAAGGAAATGTACAAAATACCTTAATTGGACATGATTTTTACTAAATATCCTAATGATTTTTGCCATTAAAAATCAATAATTTTCATCCATACAATGTATTGTTGGCTATTGCTGGTTCAGAGTACATATTTGTTCATTTATTCACAGTAGATTTAACAATTAATAGTAACCATTATAACAATGGGTGTTCATATTATTTTATTCACCCCCTGTTTAGCATAACATAACCCAGCAATTTTGTGTTTAAAAGATGCCAATAGCCCAGATGTCTTTCTTTGGGTTGTCAGTGAAAATCAGTTAGCTGTTTAACGATAGCCCAAAAATAAAATAAATAAAATCCTGTCAACACTGTTGACTTTGCTTACATGATAGTTTACAAATTTATTTGGGCTAAAGTGGTTTACTTGTCATACATTGGCAAATTCGTATCAATTCATACGAAGTTAATTGTGCAACATCGTACGATTCTCATTAAAAAAAAACAACAACAACAAAACTGAAACCCTAACCCCACACCTAACCCCAATGTCACAGGGGTCAAGGAGGCAAATCATACCAAAACTTACGAATGTGGTCGTATGAATTAATACGAATGAACCAACTCGTAAAATATGTACAAATTCTCGTGAGATAGCATTGCTAGCCGGATTCTATCGGGTCCATAGTTAACCTAGATGATATAACCGCTATTGCTTGCTGGGAATGTAGTATATTTAACTATATTATAATAAAAACATACAGTATGTCTCTCTGTGTGTGTGTGTGTGTGTGTGTGTGTGTGTGTGTGTGTGTGTGTGTGTGTGTGGGAGAGGTGATAAAATATGACCCAGACGTGTTCTTGACATCTTTCATAAGATTTATCCAATCTGATAGAGAGGAATTACAGTACAGGGCAATCACTCATACATGACTAAGGGTGCAAGAAAATCACATGAACCTTGATAAATGATATACAGTAAGGATTACAAGAACTCCTTTAAGTCAGAGACTGCCTGATTGTAAGTACTGCTTGAAATTTCACGGCCTGAACAACATGATTCTAATGAATTCCAAACAGCACACGCTGTTTCAAAATGACAGGTTGCACAATCCTAACAGCCTTTCATTCCCCCCCAAAAAACATAAATATATAAATAAATTAATGAGTTCGACTCGAGACCGATCCCATTTCCAGAACGGTTACTATGGCAACTACGGTTAAGAGTGGTCAAAATGTAACATTTTAGCATTCCTGTATTTATGGCTGCGCAAAGTCAGATTCAGACTTTGCCTCGAGCACATCTGTGATACCGACCTCAGGAGAAAAGTTCTTGATGTTTAACCAAAGTAGACTGCAGTGAGAGAGGATGGCAACGCGGCTGGCATGCCAATATTCCCAATGCCACGGCGATGAAAAGAGGTCAATGCAGTGGAGGTTTGAGTGACAGTAGAAGTTTTAGGGCTCATGAATAAAAACATAACAGAAGCCTGGGAATTTTCTTACTCTTAAACACACAGTAATAGGGCTACTGTACCAACACAATCTCATGACAATTCTTAACTACTTTAGGAGATGGCTAATTTGTACAACGTTTTAGTATGATGCGCTTTCATACTTGGGGTGGGGTTGGGACTTTATTATTGCTTTTTGCCAATAATCATACATTCGAATGTTTGAATTAGCCACCTCGTAAAATAGTTACGAATTCCTTTGAGATCAAGCTGGATGAACAGATAAAAGACTAAGATTGCTTTTGAATTCATCAAATCATGACGTAGCTTGTTAGATATTAAAGGGGCCACGTCACAAGACTTTTTAAAGATGTAAAATAAATCTTTGGTCTCCCCAGAGTACACTTGTTAAGTTTTAGCTCAAAATACAATATAGATAATTTATTATAACATGTTAAAATTGCCACTTTGTTGGTGTGTGTAAAAATGTGCCGTTTTGGGGTGTGTCCTTTAAAATGCAAATGAGCTGATGAAATTCAAACACTTATTGCAATGATGGTGGTTTGATGCAATTGAAACTAAATTGTGCTGTGTATTATTTTCTCTCTGCATTAAATGGCTGTGCTGTGGTTGGAAAGCGCAGATTGAGGGGCGGTATTATTATTATAAGATCTCTTTATGACATCATAAGGAGAGCCAAATTTCAATGACCTCATTTTTCACGTGCTTGCAGAGAATGGTTTACCAAAACTAAGTTACTGGGTTGATCTTTTTCACATTTTCTAGGTTGATAGAAACACTGGGAACCCAATTATAGCACTAAAACATGGAAAAAGTAAAATTTTTATGCCATGGCCCCTTTAAGAAATAGTGGAGTGAGATGATGAGAAAGAGAGGAGAAGAAAAGAATGAGTGGGAGGTGTAGCTGCATACTGTATTGTAAAATAGATAGAGTAGTACTGTATGTACCTACCTTTCATCCCATCCTACCCACCCATCACTCGGCTGTAGTTGAGACCCATCCATCTTTCTTCAAACTACTTTCTTTCTCCACTTTGAACTATGCTTGCTCTGACCAGATTTCCTTCCATTGCTTTGATTGAATTTAGTCATCGTTGTTTTCCAAGCTAATTAGATTTGCCTGCCCCGGTTTGTTGCCTGGCTGTTAAAAAAGGATTAGTTCACCCAAACATGACAATTACTCACCATTGTGTTTCTCCAAATCTGTATATTTGTGTTCCTCATGTGAAACATGAAAGCAGTTTTGCAGAGTCTTAACGTTTCCCACACAATGGCAATTTGAAGTGACTACACCTGTAAAACTTAAAAAAAATTTGAACACTGAACAATTCACCCAACTGCACTCTTAAATATATCACCCTTTATATACAAACTGCCAGAACACATATTTTTAAATTACGAACCACACATGACGGGCTACATACATGTTGTGATGAACTTCGCATCGAGTGCCCTCGAATAAAGAAGTCACAGGCCGCCACTGTTTTTATGACAAATAAAATCCACTAATATAGGAAGATTAGTGTAGTTAGCTGCTGGTATGTGCCTTGTTAACATGTTTAAAGCTTTAAAATGCATCACAGTATGTAAGCTTATAATGTTTATGCATGTTTATAATGTACAATTGACTGTGTGCTGTGTATATACCTTGTGCCTGTTTGGTTTATAAATATACAAAGAACAAGATTTAATAAACAAAGACTAATAAGGCACTTTTTCATTTAATGTATTGTAAATGTAATAATACCCCTGGCTCAGTGTCATTTTCTTTATTAATATGAACATCTGATGGGACATGCCATCTTCATCACTTACAATTAGAATGAATCCCTGGACACATTAAAGGTGCTGTTTTTTTCCTGTTTTCAAAGTTTTGATTGTGTTTACGGTGCGCAATAAGTGTGTCATGATTTCTAAATCGAAATCGATCGAAATAAAGACACAACCTCGAACTTCAAATTAAAAAAATGGAATCGTAGATGCTGCCACGCCCCCATGTCACGTCCTGTCGGCTTGCCAAGCGGAAAAAAAAACGTGTTGAGTGCTGCGAGTCAACCTCATCTAACTAAGCTAGCTACAGCCAGTCAAAAGATAGCATGGCAGATACAGGAGACATCACACAAGCCGCTCTTTACATGGGAAACAAATAACAGCAAGCGACTCCCGCCGTCAGCTGAACTCAATCAGCATGCACGTGTGCCGTGTGCACAGCAGAACGGCGTCTGTGACAGGACCGGTCATTTCTCTGAACTGAGATCTGTTTAAGTTTCACGACAACTTATTTCAGTTGCTTAATAGTTATGAAAACAGCATTTAAACATGACTTATTGGGGTATTGTCTCACAATCTCGTCTGACGGTAATAAAAGCGCGGTTTTAAGGTGCAAAGTACTGACAGGAATGTTCGTCTGACAGGAAGTTTAGTTTTTTTTAGGTATGTGCGTGTACCATATTTTCCACTGGCAGCAAGACTAACATGGCAGGGCATCTCCGGGTTCAAGGTCAGATATATTTCATGACAGTCTAGTCTAAAAATGGCATAGCATTTTTTTGCGCTTTAAAGAAAAATGTAAAAATCAAATTGAATCATGACACCCCTAGTGCGCAATAAAACATGTGTCCATGTTTCCTGTATTATTACACAATTTACAGCAATCTCTATACTGCTGTTTCACTGTCCTAAAAACGGGCTGATGTCTTCCTTGTTCTATGAAGTCCCTCCTTCAGAAATACGTAACGAGTTCTGATTGTGTAGCTGGTCAAGTGTGCTGTGATTCGACAGCAGCTTAGCACACGTCCAGAAAGGTCACGCCAGATTGAGGAATCTGTCCTCAGAAAAGGCCAAACAAATGGGATTTGACTCCGGGATGAAAATAACAGCGTCTTGAAGGCATGGCGACAAACACTCTACTAACGCAACTCTCTTCTCCACGGAAGCGCAACAAGGTCACGCCCTTTTTTGCGTATTACTGTGGGTGGAGGTTAGTAAAAAAAAATTAATATTGTCATCTTATACAGTACCTGGAAAGTAGAGGGCTGTAGTCCAAACCAGCTATTTTCTGTATTAGCGAATTTGAGATTTATAATTTTGCAGGAATTATTTAAGCTCTAACAGCAACATTAAACACTAATTAAAGTTAAAAAAAAGGGGATCACGAAAAACACCACATTTAATAAGCATTTTATTAATACAAGTTATTAATAAATGAATTTACTGCATTTCATAATATACAACTTTATTTTTAAAATGTCTTAAAACTTAAATCAAGTTCATCACATTTAGTCTTTTCTGCTGCAACTCTATGGGGCTGACAGTTACTGTAACTTCTGGGATCTTTTTGGAGTGAATGGAGTTGATGCGACTCACTTCCAATAAAGCTCTGTTCCAACCTAACACACGTTAGCATCCCATATTAGAATAGGACACTGAAAATGATGCTGCATCGCTGCTTATTGTCTTCAGGTTGAGTTATTTTGAATTGCCAAAGGATGTCGGCATTAGATTTCAAAGTTTTATAAAAAAGCTTGATTAATTTTCTTCAAAACCTGCGGTAAGTTTTATGATAAAACCAAAGTGATCTTTAAATGAATGATTAGCAAAGGCATTTAAATCACATTTGTGCATTATACCATCAATATGCATGTGTGGCGTATCTCTGTGGACACATGGGTCCTTTAGTGCAACGAGACAAAATTGATTTATAATGAGATAGATTAATTGTAAAATTAATATGCAAAGACTTAATTTGATTACAGACACTGGAAATGAAAGAGCGTGACAGCCTGTGAAACAATATACACTACGCTTCGTAAAACCAAAATAACTCCACATAGGAACTAAAATAGCTGATGGTCTAGATATACTTCTTTCCTTTCATACCCATTCTCAACAGACCAAGACCACTAATCTACCTGCCCTACAACATGAATATTCCTGACGGTCTCTTCCTGACAGCCTCTTTGTCTTATTAGGTATTTTCACACTCCATCACATCCACCCTCTCTTTTCCATTTCTTTTCTCTTGCCACATTGCAGACCTGATCTGAAGTTAAATGCATCCCAAAATGCATCATTTGCCTGTAATCAGAGCGAGAACGTGTGTGGATGTGAATGCATGTGGGAGAAGGAGGATGATAATGGATGTGATGAATGTCAAATGATTGGCGCAGGCGTATTTAACTTTTCTTTCGAATTTGATGTAGTCACGTGTCTCTGACTGCGTGCATGTCCAGTTGTGTTTGAAAGCATGGACGTGAGGGGTTGACGTCCTGATTCCAGAATTGAACTGTCAAAACTCAAAATCTGTGGTATGAGAATGCAAATTTAGACTCGTTTTAAATTTTATACATTTATTTAGTGTACATCTTGAATTTCTGCCCGGACAGGCAACAGATACAGAGACAATGCTGACTGCAGATTTTACCTAACACATGGCACCGCTCGGTAAACAAATCGACAATAGACCGCATATTTCCCCCTGAGGAATATTTGGAATCACGTCAACTGTAGATAAAACGGCACTGCTCGTTTCGGCTATCCTATTTATTCCCAATACTTAATATGGTTAATGATTAATTAGTGATATTTTAACATTCACACGAATGACAATAAAGCAAAAAGCGTATTATTGTAATGTGAATTTGCATCATAAGAGCTTTTTACTCACCTTGCCCCGCGCGCAACGGGAATCCCCGCTACATTCCACTGCGGTCCGTGCCGAGCGCGCGCTACTCTCACTGTCACTCTACTAGAGCGCGAGATTCCTGAGGGCTTCAGGACAGTCCGCTGTCGGGCGCGTGCCCGGAATAAATGTTGCACCTTCAGTGGTGCTAAACGGCGATGGAAATCGCCACCGTGTTTCTTTGAGGACCCATGAGTGCCGCTGTCCTGTGTGCCAGACGTACTGAACGTGCTCTCTTGCCGCGAGCGCGCATATACACATTATCACACATGCACACGCGAACTGCAGGCTTCAGAGGAAACGCGAGACCTGCTCGCTTCGCTGCAGATTTAAAAACAAACTTAAAGATTTTGTGTAGCAGAATGATGTGTAAAAACAATTTTTTTTTGTTGGGATATTATTCATGTTATTTGTCTATTTAATGTATTGTTTTAATTTCACATTAATATTAAAAGCATTATATATTGGATTATCACGATTACTGTACAGAAAACGGGGAATATTACATGTTAATATCGTAAAGCGGTTTTTTTGGGGGGTGTGTGTGCTTATGAAGGTTATTTATAAGGTGGCTTAATAAGGAATTTGCAAAGATGTTGCATTTCAATGTCACATCCAATGTCACCTAATCTTTCAAGATGCAATTAACATCTTTATTCCGAAGGATATTTAATAAACGAGTGCAAAGGCAATTTAAGAGTCATACGCAATGATTTAAAAGGATCGCATGCTTATTTTTTAATCTATCTAATGCACTGTCTTCTATACATCTTGATTTAAAAAAGATATATTATGGAGACATGAATGACATCTGGTATGCCACTATAAAATTGATGGATGAGGCCAATACACCTGATATATAGTAGGCCTACTACGAATAGGTAACTCTGTAGTAAAAATGTGTACTGACTCAAGCAATTTGTTATTAAACAGGCATGAGAATATCATACAAATATAAATACCCTAACAGATGGACAAAATGCAGTCAATGAATAAATATGAGTAGCCTATGAATATGAAATAAGTGTTTGACTGACAGTAGTAATGATTCTATGCTGGCATCTTAGCAAGATGGTTCTTAATCATTACTGAATCATCAAATGTGTGACTATAGGATAAACAAACAAAAAGAGAAACAGAGCGACGGCAAAAAGACAGACAGAAGTCGGCATACATTTCAGGACTAATAAGAGCCAAGTTAAAATTTAGGTTAAATAATAGTCAGATGTACTGTATTTGAGCCTGCATAAAGTGAAAATAAATGTTAATAAGCCTTGTCACCTCCGACTACATAAAGGATTCATTTTTTTAATGGGAATTACAACACAATTAGGCCAAACTGAATATAATTGTTTATTTAATCCCGTTAAATGTCAGTGTTATATAAAGATCAGACGGATCACTCCAAACTGTGTTTAGAACAAGCCAAAATTTATTGTGGGTTTATTGTAAATGCCTAATGTAGATAAAGAGTAGACCTTTGCTATAAAAAACATAGTCTTGTGCAAAGAAAATGTAAACTGTTTTTTTGCCAAATAAACAGAATTGGTGTTCTGCGTGGAACACAAATACTGAACGATCAATGCAATACAAGACAACATTCTTAAAAAAAATCAACCAACAATATAAAAATAGCTTTAACAATAGCACCATTTGTTTTAGAGTTTAAGTAAACATGCAGCATCTGCTAATACAAAAACATTCATTTGAATTTCCAGCTAATAAAAATACAGATCTACATTTACAGTACGATTTTGTACAACATAGACTTGCTCTAGGAACCAGTCTAAGATCAATTCTTGAATTGGAAAGTGTGGAACCTTACATGTTTTAGCACCTAAAAAATGTGTTCATTTCATGTACAAAATAATTAAAGACAATGATATGCAATTTTGACTAAACTACTGTAAGTATACAGAGTGTGCACCCTACCATTTGCCCAATTATTTTGATCTTAACAAAAGCACCCAGACAGTACACTATGTCAAACAACAGCTGGATAGACACAAAATAAATAAAGAAAATATACTTAAACTTGCTTGAGCAGTTGTGAAGAAGCAATGATGTGAAAATCTTTACCTTTAAGATTTCTAAACATCTTCTGTGCATTATGGCAGTGTCCAACACTGAGGTTTATCTTTTAATATATTGTAGTTTCAGATCTGCTTACAAGTCTTGTCTTCAAGTTAAAACACAAATCTATAACAAAAAATAAACAATGTGAATTTTTTTTGCATTATCCCATATAGTTAAAAGGATAGATTTTTATAAGAAAATTGTAAGCACACAATTGACGTTACCCATCGACTTCCATAGTGGGAAAAATAAATACTATGGAGCAGTAGCGACCAGTGACTTCTTTTTTCGAGGGCGCTCGAAGCGAAGTTCATGACAACATGTATGTAGCCTGTCATGTGTGTGGTTCCTTTTTCAAAATATGTGTTCCACGCATCGAGTGATCCTGTGTGCATCACGTGTCTTTTCAAAATAAGTGCCTGCTGCAGACGCGTCTAAAGGGTTTCTGAGAAAAGAGACGCTTGCGTTTGCCAGATACTCGCATAATCTCATGCGTAATCAGAGTTTAGTGTTAAGGGAGTGTCTTGCGTGTATTTTGTGAGTGTGAGCGTCTCTTTGATCATAAACGGTTTTGAAGCGTGTCCAGCAGGCACTTATTTTGACAAAACAAGTGATGCACATCGTTCACATGATGCAACAAACACATATTTTGAAAACGCAAGTAACACACATGACACTCCGAACACTTATTTTGAATTAGCGCCCTTCAGATGAGCAGTCACGAGTCTCCACTGCTATGGAAGTCAATGGGTGCCGTCAACTGTTTGGTTATCATCATTGTTTAAAATATCTACATTTGTGTTCAGCAGAATAAAGAAACTCATACAGGCTTTTTATTTTGGGGTGAACTATCCCTTTAATGTTTCAAATGAAAAAAAGAATGCTAATGACTGTACAGCCATTATCTGTGTGTATTAGTCAGCGAGTGTTAATGTACCTTCTTACTGTGGGAGACAGTGTTGCTCACACTCTTCTTTCTGTAAATAGCGGTTAGCGTTTCCTTTGCAGCCGCTGTAGATAAAAGGTCTACATTCGCCCACCTCAGAATTAAAGTACCAGCGGAGAGTATAGCGATAGCAGTCACCCTCATCCATCGGCATGATGCATGAGTCTAATAAACATACACACATAAACAGTACTGTAAACAACAGAGAATGATGGATATTCAGCAATTCCTCTTTTGTTTCTAAGACATACAGCACATCCAACACCTCTACCCACTTCAAATAGACTCGAACTGGCAATGGGAGTCGAGCACTTTAACAAGGAGGCCTTCATTATACAGTATCTATTGCTAGAGAACCTCTTGAGATCAGGGGGTGTGGTTAACAAATTAAACAGCTTTTACACACGCTGTCCATTAAGCTGTCCACAAACTAGAATTCTGTGTGTATTCAAAGCGCCACCATTGTTGTTTACAATGCATGGAATGGTGCGCTGTGATTTGTTGTGCGGATTTATTGCATTCTGCAGAGAAGGAGGACTGGGAAAGTCCTTTTTTGGGAAAAAGGGATAAAAGATGACAGAATAACACTGAGAAAATTGAGAATTTACTTTTTAATACGGACCAGATACAATGCTGATTTTGACGGTAAATATTTTTTTTAAATGGCGTTTATCGTGTTTAACTCTTTTAGCTTTTAAACATGTCATTATTTCATATATTTTCATATAGTTGTGAGAACATCTGTACAAATGTTCTGTTCTTGTCTGTGGTGGGCAATCTCATGATAAGAGCTGTCATACAGATGAGTCAGTGAGTTGACAACATGCTGAAGATACACAGACAAACAACAGGAAGTGAGCGCAGCTAGGAACCATGGAGGGCAATTACAGAGTGCAGAATTATGATAGCCTGCCATCATCAACAGCTATTGTAAGGCATTTGAGGACAGACATGTCAACAAAAGTGTGGTACATGTCTTTAGAATTTCTGTTTTGTCTTTCTCAACATACAGTATGATGCAAAAATTACAGGCAAGCAGAAACAGTGTGCACATTGTATTTTTTTTTTTTAAATGCACCGGTATTATTAGGTACGTATAGATGTACTTATGAGACTAGACTAAAAAAATTTGATGACATGTGGGGTGAGCAAATTATCAGGATTTTTTTATGAAAGTAATCATGATGAATCATACTGTAACTGATGACTTACCTTTACTTTTAACTTCTCTTTTTGTCCTTTTAGCTTTTAATAAATCCACAGAGACTGTTTCACCTGTCAAAACATTCATACATTATACTGTGTCCGCATATGCACCCTCATACTCACTTTTTGGTTCTTTTAAAGGAAATTCAATCATACCCTGACTTTTATTCAAAGTAGTGTCATAGTCAACAGTGTCCACTATTGGAGCATCATCATCATAGGTTTCTATAGAGTAAATGTGCTCGTAGTCTGGATCATTTGTGTTCATGACAACACGTAGTTTTTGACCTGAAAACATGCATGGATATATAAACAACACGTATTGTAAATCTCTGACTTTGGAATACCATATCATAGTCTGAAAATGATCGATAGGTACATGTGCAACTGGATAGTGTTAAATACGAGCATGTATTTAACATATCTCATATATGTTGATGTTGAAATGTAGAGTGAAATGGTTAGTGCACCCGAAACAAAAATTCGGTCATCATTTACTCTTTTCTTCTGTGGAACACAAAAGGTGATGTTTTAAAGCACTTTGTTAAATGAAAGCATACAGGGACCAGATGCTGTCAAGTAAAAGCACCATAAAAAGACCCTTAATACATCTATACTGTATGATTCATGCCATGTCTACTAAAGCCAGACAGCTTTGTGTGAAAAACAGACTAAGTAAGTTGTTATTCAGCGCTATTTACCTTGATTGACTGAAAATCTTTCCCAGCTGCCATATCTTTAAATATTCTAATATCAATTTCTGATTGGATATATATGGAAACTTAAAATGCGGCAAAACCCCAATGACATCTGATCCCAATCAAAATCAATAGCTGCAAAGGCTATAGGAACACGGCTTTATGGTGCTTTTTTGTTCATTTCGAATCTTGACAGCCCCTGTCACACAAAATTATGTTCTTTTGAATTCAGCAGAAGAAAAACACTTCAGGTTTAAAATATGTTTGAGTAAATGTACTTTTATTTCGGGTGAACTTGTACTCTGAAGATAATAAATAATGCAAAAAAGTGAAGGATAAAATTAGTTTTAAAGTGAGGTGACAGACGAAGAATACATGGAGGATAAGACTCACCCTCCTCGTCCCCACGGATTAATGAGTGCTCAGGGGACGTGGAGGAGCGACCTCGATAAGTCTGCACTGGCACAGGGACCTGACCATCCTGAACACCTGAGAACACGCCTACAATGAATCACACAAACGCCAGACAGCAAAACCCATCGGGGACCACACACGCTCACACCATTACGAAGAAATACACTCACACAGGAATTCATGCAACCAAAGCTGTATTTACACTTCATGCACTAGATCAACAAACAAGGACCCCCAAACCCCTGAAGTTTAGTCATGTGGACACAACCCAGAACACACAATAATGGTTTATGAAACCCACGCAAGACAGTTGCATACAGTACAGTAGTACTGTTAGTTCACTGTGCACATGAGTTTGGGACTGATGCAATGATAGGAAAATGTCTACTGGCAATATTGAGCTTATTTAAGTTCACTTACCTCCACAAGCTTAGGAAAAAGAGACAGAGCGAGAAGGAACAATAGAGAATTGATTATGATTCTTATTATTTTGACTTATTTTGTGTGTGACAATTTATAATCCTCATTTATCTACAACAAAGAGCCACTCACCACAATGAAGATTCATTTCAGTTCGAACATAACCCCGAATCTCATCTTCCTTTAAATAGAAACATGCAACCAGTCACTGGTTGTTATCTCAAGACCTCAAAATTAGGCTAGCAGGTATCAGCATTAAATTGCACAAATGTCTATTGTTCTGACCGTCATGCCTGGTTCTCCTCTGTCTCCTTTAGGTCCGTCAAGGCCCACCTCCCCCTGATACAAAGGCACGGAGACATTTAAGACAGAAAAGAGGTGTATGGCAAAAAAATGTGCGTATAGGAAATATTGTCACCTGTTCTCCCCTGTCTCCCGGGATGCCAGGGATGCCACGTGGGCCAACCATGGCAGGTCCTGGAGGACCTCGTTCTCCCTGTAGTTAATATTCAATGTGTTACGCTTCCTTATAAAAAGCTTTATAGATGATCAAAAAAATTTCCCTGTGCATATGTACAGAAATACACAGCAAGTTTGATACCTTTTGTCCCTGCAGTCCCTCAGGGCCTTTACCTCCAGCAGGCCCTTGAGAGCCTGATAAACCAGGGGGTCCATCCGTACCTCTCGGACCTGGAGCTCCAGGTATACCGGGTGGGCCCTAAAGATAGCAAGCGGAAGGCAAAATGTTCGGCTTTGCTGAGATAAGCACAAAACAGTAGAGAAGGTTACTGTACGAGGTTGGTATACTCACTCTTTCACCTTTATCTCCCGTTGTTCCCTTCGGTCCTGTAACTCCATCAAAGCCTCTGTCACCCTGGGAATCATCACACAGTTTGTTCAAACTTGCTATGCACTGCTTCATTGCCACTTAAAGGGGACATTTCACAAAACTTTTTTAAGATGTAAAATAAATCTTTGGTGTCCGCAGAGTACACATGTGAAGTTTTAGCTCAAAATACCATATAGAATATTTATTATAGCATTTTAAAAGGGCCACTTTTGAAGTGTGAGCAAAAATGGCCCATTTTTGGGTGTGTCCTTTTAACTAAAAAATTAGCTGATGAAATGCGAAAACTGATCGCCATAATGGTGGTTGGTTAAAGGGACACTCCATTTTTTTTAAAAATAGGCTCATTTTCCAGCTCCCCTAGAGTTAAACATTTGATTTTTACCGTTTTGGAATCCATTCAGCTGATCTCCGGGTCTGGCGGTACCATTTTTAGCATAGCTTAGCATAATTCATTGAATCTGATTAGACCATTAGCATTGTATTAATGGTCAAAAACTGTAAAAATTAAATGTTTAACTCTAGGGGATCTGGAAAATGAGCATATTTTCAAAAAAGCGGAGTTTCCCTTAAAATAACCTTTAAAAAACTAAATCGTGCTATCCATTATTTTCTCTCTCTCTCTCTCTCTGCACTAAATGGCAGTGCGGTTGTTGGATAGTGCAGATTAAGGGGCAATATTATTATAATAAGGTCCCCTTATGACATCACAAGGGGAATCAAATTTCAATGACCTATTTTTCACATGTTTGTTACTGGGTTGTTTGTTACAAGTTACTGTGTTGTTCTTTATCACATTTTTTATGTTTATAGAAGCACTAGGGACCCAATTATAGCACTTAAACTTAGAAAATTTAAATGTCCCCTTTAAACTAATTACAAATTATACAATTTAACACTAAATCATAATAACATGTTACATAATACAGCCTAAATCTCCTATGCAACAATCTCTTACCTTGGCTCCAATGAGTCCCTCCTTCCCGGGGCTTCCTGGGGGGCCTGAAGGCCCTACGTCACCCTGAAAATAGATTTTATTATGGCAAAATATTGGGACTGCATACATTCCCAAAACGTATAAATGTGTGTGTAAATACCTGCTCTCCCTTCCTCCCTGGCAATCCTGGTCTGCCATTAATCCCAGCATCCCCCTATGAACACATGAGCACAATGCATCACTCCCCAACACAAAGCTCTCACGCACAACTTGCCTCTCACTCCATTTCTCGATGTTTTCTATTACTCACCTTGTCACCATTCGGTCCACTTAATCCACATGCCCCCTTGGGACCTCGCTCTCCCTGTAACCATTAGAAGTCAGTTAAGCTGTCAATCACTCAATGTGACACGGCTCAATGAGATATACAGTTGGAGTAAAGCACCATTCACCTGCCAGTCATTCACATATACACACTTACACACACAGTCTCATTAGTGGACCGAGATTTATCAAGGATGCTGAACCCAGAAAAAAGTTTTGTATCTATTATGCGTGCGTGTGCATGTTGTCTATGGCTGAAGGGTGACTAGTACGCATCTGCAGTTGCCCATGTATCCCTGAGAGGAATGATTCATACAACGTGTGCCTCACTGCACTCGGCAAATCAATTCCTCAACACACGCACGCATACAAGCTCAAAAACAAAATTTTGATGGCTCGGGGTACATATGCAGATGGATATCAGATGCTGGCACGGGATCCGGACTGTGCAGTGTGATCATCTGGACTGAATGTCTCTTCAAGGTTACAGACAAAGCTTGCTAGTGTCAGTCTGAGTTTTAATCAAAGTGACAAACATGAAGATGCACACACACCTTGAGGCCTCGCAGACCTACGTGGCCCGTCTCCCCCTTCTCTCCTCTCATGCCGGGCAGGCCATCTTTACCAGGTGTACCCTGTTGAAAACAGAGCAAAAATAGAGGATCATGGTGACATGGGCCAGTCAGTTCATGCATTGATGTTATAGGTTTTCGGAAAAAGAATACGCACCGATTCTCCTGGGACTCCTGGCTGACCTGCTTCCCCCTACAAATCATTAAAGATCAATATCACATACACGCAGAAATACACAACACAGACCCAAACAAATATATACACATATACATATGCATTGACGTGCATATTTAAATGTGTTCATGTAAATTTATGTGTAAAGAAAGAAAATGTTTCACCTTCTGACCACCAGGACCACGAGCTCCTTGGAATCCAGTGGAACCTCGCTCTCCCGGTTCTCCTCTGAGACCCTGCAAATATTACACAGAAAAAAGAAACACTAATGAAATCTGCAATCAGATTAAACGGGGAACAAATGAGAAAGTCTTCTGGCTTTTCCCTGAGAAAATGACACAAGTAATTTTCTCTATCAGAGGTTTAGAAGAGCTCAAATTCAAAAGTTATTGAAGTCAAAATTATCTCTCTATATTAATTTTAAGCCACTGTACCTGTTCTGCCTCTGTTAAAGAAACAAAATAGACACACATATGGCAATGGCTTATACACAAACAAAATACATCAAGTATGGATCTTCATTAAAGCGATAATCTAGTCAAAAATCAAAATTAACCCATGGTGTTTAAAAACACTAAGGGGCTGTTTACACTTGGTATTAACTCTTTCCCCGCCATTGACGAGATATCTCGTCAATTAAGAGAAAACGCTTCCCCGCCAATGACGAGATTTTCCGTCTTTCCGCAATACCGATATTATCCACTATATTGCCCTTCCGCAACTTTTTAAAACCGGAAGTATTGCCCTATGGCAAGCTGCTGCATGTCCGTGTCTGTTTTAAAGATCGCTCTGAATGGGATCTCTATGAAAAGTCAGTCACAAAAATTGAATTATTTTTGCTTTTTGCTCAAAATATGGTGTTTTTGCAAAAACCTACCCATATTCAAAAGCTGATTGCAGAAGAACCACTAAAGGTAGGATGAAACATTTTTTTTAGTTTGAAAGCAGAGGGTCTGTTCTTTCATTTGGTGTATTGTATGTTTATTTATATAAAGAAGAACATTTTCTGGAAGGCATTAAACTTTGGTGAAAATCATGAAAAACGCTGGCGCTGGCTGGCAACTTTTTTTAAAAACGCTGGCGGTGAAAGAGTTAAGATGTGTTTTCATCGATCGGATCACAAGTGGACGAGAGAGACACATAACGTTTACACCTGGTATTTAAATCCGTCTCTTTTGTCCACTTTCGACCATTTCTGTCCTGAATACTGTAAGGGGACAGAAATGGGGACGGTCCGTGAGACGGTGGGCGAGTCTCTCTGCTGTCATTCAAACGCGAGCGGGAGTAATTATGAGTTTATATGGACGCAAACTAATATTATGTTGGAGTCCACTGCTTGTTTAGCAAGTATACATTCTGCACAGTGTTTTGTACGTGTGTATGTTAGAGCTTTCTCTGAATTTTCAGTGCAATTGATGAAATAGGATCGCGCAACTTTCACGCTTTCAAAACGAAACTACGGAGAACACCCGCAGTAGTTTTATCAATGAAAGGCTAAAAATAGCGCTGTTCACCATATGTTCACGCCAGAAGTCAAAAAAAGACGTAAAATTTGTGTTTAATACCTCAGATTAGATAAATGGGCGGAGAGAAGGCGGTTGCGTGTGGCTGTTCGAACACATTCAACCACATATGCGTTCCGCAGCTCCAAAGCGATCCGATCGAAAGTGGTTTCGACTACCTCTGGATGTGGTTGAACGTGGTCGAAAATGGACGAGTTCAAAACGTTTTGAACACCGTTTAGACCTGGCATTAACGTCGTCCACTTGTGATCCGATCGACGAAAACGCATGTTTTCGTAAACAGCCTCCAAGTGTAGCCACAATGTAGTGAAATAAGAGACTTGCGTAACCATCGTGTTCTTTGGAGTGAAGCATCTTCAAATGCTATATTAAGTTACTAATTTTAAAGTTATTAATACTTGTGGAACCCATTGAAAATGCAGCATGGCATTTGAGACATGTCGACGTTTTATTAGTATGAATACTAACAAACAGTGGACATACGGCTGCACGCTTTAATTTCTTCGCCGCTCTAAACAGTGATTGCGTCACGCGTGTAGTAACTTCCTGGTGATTGTATTCAGACCAGTGAAGAAGTTTCGCTTTGCAGCGTTAGCTTTAGCGTTAGCTTTAACAGGCATAACTAGGTTTATTAAGAAAATGGTATCGGATCGGTACATGTGTTCAAGTACTTTTTTGGGGTTTAAAGTCAGAAGTTGTTCCCTAATACTTGTTTTCTACCATTATAAAGCTTGGAAGAGCAAAGACATTTACTAAAATAACTCCAAATGTGCTCGTCTGCAAGATGATGGACATGTGTATTTTATAGTGGTGTGACGGTTCGCAGTTGATCCGTGATACGTTTGGCTCACGACCCACAATTCGGCTCGCATGCGATTCGCAGATTAATATGCAAATTTAAATAGGAAAAGTTTATCATTTGCACGTTTCAACGGCTTGCAAATGTTAACATTCAAGTGATTTTAAACAATTTAACTGCAAAAGGCGCTAAAGTGGGCAGTTTTTTGTCTGACAGACGCATGTGCGGTTAAATGTGTTCGGTCCAGCTCCAGTCAGATGTGATCATCCATATGCCCTTCAAAGATCAGAACTCTTGATGTGTAGACTTGCGCTGTAGAGAGAGAGTTGCGCTACTGTGTCTCATACTGAAGTTGATTAAAATAGATTTGGTGAATAGAGCAATAAAAAAAACTCAAAAGTGCATACACGGAAAAAAGCGTTTCAAAAAGCAAGCAACATAAAATCTTTCTGTTTTTGACAGGGCACACATACAAGCAAAATAATGGGGTGGTGATGGCGCAGTGGATAAGACACACGCCTTTCGTGTGAGAGACCCTGGTTCGAATCCACTGTGACACACCATTGTGTCCCTGAGCAAGACACTTAACCCCTAGTTGCTCCAGAGGCGTGCGACCTCTGACATAT
The DNA here is from genome assembly GCF_030506205.2 of Paramisgurnus dabryanus. Lineage (NCBI taxonomy): Eukaryota > Metazoa > Chordata > Actinopteri > Cypriniformes > Cobitidae > Paramisgurnus > Paramisgurnus dabryanus. The sequence goes on along the minus strand of NC_133343.1, from coordinate 27,689,547 downwards.
ATAGCAATTGTAAGTCGCTTTGGATAAAAGCGTCAGCTAAATGAATAAGTAAGTAAGTAAAATTATCTCAACAGTATTCTTTTTCTAATAAAAACATGTCAATAGGTCTTAAGTTTATGTATAGATTAGAGGCAGAAACCAGTCCGTGCTTAAAGAGACAGTAACCTCAATTAACCTACTAGTAAGTATGTATCATGTTAATCAAACAACCCAAGACAAAGAAAATCACTTCTGTAGCTCTAAAAAATAATAATTATATTTAATTCATACAATAAAGACAGTGGTATTATTCATTTAATTCAATTTAGACCTTATTTAATGTGTAACTTGGTTCTTTTTTTATAAATGTTTGTATTTTTTTATTTGAGTTTATTTGATTATTCCCACCCCTGATCCGAAAAATGATCCGATCCGTGGCTTAAAAACGGTAATGTGATCCGAACCGTGAGTTTTGTGATCCGTCACGCCCCTAATATTTTGGATTGCTTATGGGATTCATTGAGTAAATCATTGGGTAATTTTGATATTTGGCTGAAGTATGCCTTTAAGTGCAACACACAAAAAATGATAAACACACTGACCTGTTCCCCTGATGGTCCTTCTTGTCCTTTGGCACCCTTGTCACCCTGTGCACCTTTAGGTCCTCTGTCTCCCTGATGTGAATATGTGATCGATACAACTGATTACTTTACATTGATCCACCAAAGTCTCTATCCTGCTGCTTCCTGACTCATTAACAATCTATAGACCCTGACAAATGAATGCTTTATCCAATTCTCATAGGCATATGCTCTCAAAAGATAATAGAGCCCCCCTCCCATCCATCCAACCTTTATATCTGAGTTAAATCTTTTATAGTGTAAGCCAACATTGCACAAAGCACTTAAAAACCTGGCACAGCTTAAAGTTACATGTGACTCACCGTTTCTCCTTTAATTCCCTTTTCCCCCGGAGGCCCACCTACCAGGAGAGTTTCTCCCTTGAAGAATGAAAATATTCAAAATCAAATACGGTGACATTATAACCTACTACAGTATATATTTTAAGATTAGACTATAGTATATATAACAACAATAATACGTAATATTTAAAATAAATCCCTTGAGGGTGATACACATCACCTTCTCTCCTTTAACTCCTGAAGGACCTTGTTCACCCTGGTAAATATGAAAAATATTCCAATTTAATGGAGAATAGATGATGTTAAACATATGCATCTAAATGCATGCATTTCCTAAAAAATATAAGCACGAGACAGATGGAGAAATGTTGGACAAGTGACACGCACCTTATCTCCTCTGTTGCCTTTGCTGCCTGCAGGACCCTGTCAGTGGGACAGAAAGATGAGAAGAGGGACAATCAGCATTTCCTGAGTGTTTGCATCCAGGCAAGCGTGGACGGAAGATGTAAGGCACTGCGAGAGGCCCTGACTCATAATGGCTTTGAAATTGCAGTGAGTGGGAGATGAACACATCATAGCCCTGAATATAAAGTGTAACGAGTACAAAGGCTATGCTCTTTCCATGCATCGGCTCTCTTGTATGGGTCTATCTGGATGAGGGCTCAGATCAATGAGTCTGATCAAGAGATGTTTTTGGGGGTAATTGACATTACCATGTACAGAAAACTGGAGGGTGGTGGTGGGGTTAAAGATAAGCGAGAACTGAATGTTGTGAATAGGAAGTATGAGTATATTTACAGTAGCGCCTCTTTCGCCGTCTAGTCCAGCCCGACCTTCTTCTCCCTACGAATATTAGAAAGATGTGCACACCATTAGATAATGTAAATTTAATGCATCGATGAAACCATGCAAATGCCCATAATAAGGTTAATAGTCATGGACTTTACCCGAGGTCCTGGGTCACCTCTCTCTCCTCTTGCACCTGGCACTCCTACACCAATTTCACCCTGAATAGAGACATTGCACAGAGAAGAAGAGAATGAGAGACTGAATTTGTTCTTCAAGTACACTGGATTCTATAGTAGGAAATTGCTTACTACTCAACATAGATAACCTAGTATTTGGATCACCTAGTATAGTACCTAGTATTATGTATACGTGGGGGTCAGCTTACAGGGTGCGTAACGGACTTTTGAAACCCTGCATACACTGTACGCGTAGGTCGCGCATGCCCTTACAGGAGAATGTAGTATGTAGCTCAATAGACGCATTGCATTTTGTGCTACATTGCATTGCAAGCGATGAACGTCTGTGTACGTTTATAAAAAAAGTTTTATTTTCTGCAAAATCTCTCAATACAAATATAAATATCAGAATAACAATTTGAATTTAATTCAAAAACTAAAGTGGAAATTGTACCCAAATTTATGCAAGCCTTTTGCTTTAATAGCAAGACCCTGCAGGATTGTGCAAAACCAGATGACCCATGTAATCCCAGTATGATTTGCCAGTTTTCAAAAGAGCATCGTGTATGCTTGAATGAAAGAAAGAAAGGAAATGTGACCTTTTGGGAAAAATGGGTTGATGTATTGATGCATTGATGCATTGTTTTAGAGTTTCAATTAGTGTTCCAGAAATAGTGCAATTTTTTATTTATTTATATAATTTTCATATTTTGTATTTATATAATTGGCGTTATTTTATAAAAACAATATTATTAGCTGAATAAATAAGCTTTCCATTGATATATGTTCTTAGGATAGGACAAAAATTGCCTAGAATAATTTTTGAAAATCTGGAATCTGAGGGTGTAAAAAAATCAAAATACTGAGAAAATCGCCTTTAAAGTTGTCCAAATGAAGACCTTAGCACTGCATCCACTCACAAAAATTAAAGGTGATATATATTTACAGTAGAAAATTTACAAAATGATCTGCTACAGTACAAATATAACTGTGCTAGTTAAGACTGGTTTTGTGGTCTATCACATATATAAAGAACTCTTGAAATTAACTATTTATGCAATTTTGTAAAAAAAAAATCATGATATATCCACAGCGATATAATGTATACAACAAGTAATATTTACTAACCTTGTCACCCCTAAGTCCTGCAAGTCCTGGAGTACCCTAATATAAAAACAAGGACACCATTGAATACCACAAATGGATGGGCATATAAGTCAGGGTATAAGAAATACGCACATGAAAACACAACTTACAGGGGGTCCAGGTGGTCCAGCAGGTCCTGTTGTTCCAGGGTTTCCTGCTTTGCCTATAAATCCTTGGAGACCCTTGAACAGATAATGTACAAGTTGAATTTAAAAAGCACTAAAATGTGCATTTTCAACTATGACAGTATTGTACAAATTTCTTTGTGTAATGAAAACCATTGGAAACGTGTTATGTTATGTAAAGTGACTCTACTAACCCTTTCTCCTGGTGCTCCAGGAGGTCCTGGCTGACCTGCTTCACCTCTCTGCCCGGCCAGTCCTGGAGTCCCATCCAAACCACGTTGCCCTGGAGGACCCGGAGAACCTGGAAGGCCAGGATCACCCTAGAATAGATAAATAACTAATTTACATTCTCACTAAATTTTAATATGTATTGGTGTTTGTCCCGGGCAAAAAAAGGGAATTGCTCCAAGATGGGTTTCCAAGAGCCCAAAAATGGGTTTTCTGGATGACTGCCTGGCCGGCTACTAGTCTTCTCTGTCGGTTTAATGTCAATGTCCATGTGTGTATGCTTAAGGCAGAAGAATGGTCCATTTTTAACACGTACGCAAGGGTCTGAATACAATTTTCGCCATCTGAAGAACGCGCGTACTGTATCGCCACATTTTCGAAACCCTCCATACCTTGTACGCATAGGTTGTGACTACAGGAGAACGTCTGTGTACATGTATGAGTCAAATAAATGATACTTTGCAAGGTTGTGTGTTCGACCCTGCACATACGTTCCCGTACACGTAAAATACAGACTACTTGTCAAATACCTTTAATCCAACAGGCCCAAGCTGTCCTGGAGGTCCAGTCATGCCCACTCCAGCCTCCCCTTTGACTCCTTTTGGTCCTGATGGTCCTCTATCTCCCTAATAGATTAGTGTAAAGAGGTCTTTTAAGGATACATGCATTAAGAGGAAAATGAAACAGACAGTGTAATGGTGTCGGCAGTTCTGTATCTTAAATAAATGCAGGGACTCACACTCTCCCCAGGATCTCCAGGATCACCTGTTGAACCCTGTAAGTAAACAACACATTATCATCCCATTTCTATAGTGTCTGTGTGCTTGTTTGCCCATCTTTAATACTTACTTTGTCTCCTTTGATACCTGCTGGTCCCTTGTCTCCCTTCGGCCCCTGAAACACAAAAACAGGCATCATTAAAGTAAAATCCACACAAACTTTGCAGATGGGGTATAGGAACTAAAACATGAGTAAATGTATTAGAATCAATATAAAAACATCAGAATGAATAGATGGAGAGAGAGTAAACAATGAATAAAACTTACCGGTAATCCAGTAAGGCCTCTTTCTCCAATGCTACCCGGCAATGTCTGACCAGCAGGACCCTTAAACAAATAGCCAATATATGAGCTAACAAAACAGTAAATTCATACAAAAATACACCTACAAACTAAATCATGGTGACGTGCAAAGCAGAATCTACTTGTTTCAGGAGAACTGGTACTGTACTGAATGGATGCATGTGTCAACTTGAGTTCTGTTTATTCAGTTTATGTGTTTCGGCACATCCTGAATCTTTCTGGGAACATGCTGTATATTTTTTAGATATTATAAAAATTTGGAAACAGTGGAAGGCATCTCCCGGCAGATTAGGTACTGCTGGAAGTGTTCTGCTGGGGACGGAAGGCAGGTGATGGATTTCGCCTGTGGCATTTATTGTACTAACAGGCGACAGTAGATTACCTCCCTGTCACCTCATAGATTTATCGATAATTGTTGGGAAATAAATATATGTGGCAGATTTGCAAAGCATATTAGTGGTAATATCTCACACTGAATCTGTAAGTAGGGCACAATTACAGAGGATTTGTGTCACTGCAGAGCTAGAGTGCATTTGCATAACTTTACACACTTTTTGTTTATATTAACTAGTTTAAACTGAAGTAATCTAATGCAGAGGGATATAAGAAACAAACAAAAATATTAAAGGGATGTTTCTATGCATGCTGTATATTAGCCTCACATTAACATGTTAAAGACTTTACTAGAATACAAATTAGGTGATGTCCATCTACAGAGTTTACACAGAACGTCCCATTTAACATAAGGTTGTAAATCAAATTACTTTATGCTGCAGAGCAGTGGTAAAACTGTAACTTAATTTGTATGACGAAACATACAAACAACAACAAACAGGAGGTTGCAACACATGAAATCTGAAGTGCACAAACATACCTGAAGGTCAAGGAAAGCTTTTTATCCATGGCAGTCATAAAGAGTTACACTCATATAAATAAAGCCTAAAGGAAAACACTACCGTTTTTCCATATTTTACTATGTTCTTACCTCAACTTAGACGAATTAATACATACCTATCTTTTTTCAATGCGTGCAGTTTTAGGGCTCTATCATACACCTGGTGCAATGCAGACAACACAAGTTTGCTTATCACACACATGGATGCGCAGCAGCGCAAAAATGCTTTTAAATACGAAAAATTTAAGGATTATAATTGAAAATATTATTCTTGAGTCTCTTAGACATAAATGAGCATCGATTATGAGACGTTAGAAGGCGCTGCTTCACCTGTAGCCTGGGAAGTAAATAAATGCTTTGCTTTAAACAAATATTTTTAAATGTTTTTTTTTAAATGCTACCACACAGATTTATTGTATATGATGACTTTGTACCACTGGATATGGTGGGAAACTTTTTTGCTATGGTGGGAAAAGTAATGCTTTAAAGGGGACAGAGAATGAAAAAACATTTTTACCTTGTCTTTGTTGAATAATGGTCTACCTGCATTAACAAACATACAAAAAGTGCTAGACATGCTAAACATCTCAGTCTCATAGAAATTCCTCTTTTAGAAATGTCAGCCAGAAAACGGCCCAATCTGAAAAACTGATGCTTATGACATCACAGGCATCTCACTGCCCCTCTACTTTAAAATAATTGGCTAAATTTTTTGAGTGGCAGCAAAGTCAGCCAATCAGTAATGAGATTGCAAGTTAAGCCAGTAGGGGGAGCCAAATAGGTGCAAAACCACTTGTTTAAAATCACCCACCCTAATAGAGCTATCTGAGAGAGGTTTTTAGGAAGCTTCTAAGGCATTACGGACCCAAACAAAACAAAATTTGTCTACATGTCACATCACAGAACAAGGATAAATACTCAGTTCAATCATTCTATGCCACCTTTAAAAAAACATGATGCTGTCCGAATGCTGAAATGGCTCTCCGCACATTTGTAAATTCTTTATCTCCTGTTTGTTACAAATAAAGTATTTTTAGAGTACAAACCTTTTATTGCATATTTGCAAATTATTTTATGAAATTACAATGATTATGTAGGATATCAATACATTTACAGCAATTAAAAGCCTGCTATTTTTACTTCAATGACTGAAATAAAACGCCTTTTAAATGTTTTAATCCCCAAAAAATATAGGGGCGCTGTATGAATACAAATAAAAACAACACTATTTTTAACATTAATCTTAAACTGGTTTTCTTCGCCTAGTTTTTCAGTTTATAAAAAATTTTTTTGTTTCTAAATAAGGTTTAGGCATGGCGCCAGGCGCAACTTGCTTTTAAAGGGAATGAGAGCTCAGACTCTCATTGGTTTATTGCACGTTATGCCCACTTCCAATACTCATTACGAAAATAGGAAAAAACCGTTTAGACCGTGCGCTTGGCGCATAAACAATTTTTCTGTCGTTAAATTACCAAAAATGGGTTCATACACCCCATTATGACCGTGCGCTTTAGATAATGAGCTTAAAACGGTAAAATAGGGCCCTTAATCTTTGTACAGCGCCTTGTAAATGTGTAAGCATTTAGCCTAGCCCCATTCATTCATATGGCTCCAAACAGGGATGAATTTAGAACCCACAAAAATATATTTATCTATTTAAAGACATGAGTAGTTACACGAGTAAGTACTGTATGGTGGCACAAAATAAAACTTTTGTTTGGCGCCATAGTAATAAACAGGGCTAGGCTAAATGCTAACACATTCAAGAAGCGCTGTACAAAGATTAAAAGTGCACGCATTAAAAAATATAGGTATGTATTAATTAATCTAAGTTGAGGTAAGAACATAGTAAAATATTGGAAAACTGTGGTGTTTTACTTTAAGTTTAAGGTCTTTACTTGTCCGAGGTTTATTGCAACACTTTGCTTCCGAGTTGGCATTTAACATTGACAACACGGCAGATCTGTAGAAAAGCTCACGTATGCAGAGCTATAAAATATAATAATGTTTGATTCAAATACGATTATCTGACAAGCAGGTGGGACGGGTTGATCTCACAGTGTTCCCTATAAGGTAACCATGGCAACAACTCACCATCTCACCCTTCATTCCAGGGGGTCCGGTGACAGACTGCAGCACAGAGAGGAAACAAAGCGAGATGAATAAATAGAACAGGATGAGAATTAAAAGCATTGTGACAATCAAACCACACATTACGTGCAAATCCACACATGAAGATGCCCACATACGCAAATATACGCACCTTTCCTGGTGGGCCGCTGTCACCTTGCTCTCCTTTAGATCCCGGGGGGCCAGAGGATCCAGCAATACCCTGCCAAAATGACAGAGAGGGAGAAAAATAATAAGATACTGGACAGAATGATAAAGAAAAGAAAACAAACTAAAAGGGGCGAAAAATCATGAAACAATCACTCATATTTCTTCATTAATGCTAAGGAGGACGTCTGAATTCACACCTGTTTTCCAGGTAGCCCTGGCAGACCGTCTTTTCCTGGCACACCGTCTCTCCCTGGGACTCCAGGCTTGCCACCCTCTCCCTGTTTAGGTGATCATATTAAAGATAAGCTTGTTACTCAAATGCAAATGAAATACAGGTGAAATACAGAAGAATCCAGGTATCCAAAATAAATAAAGATTGATAATGTATATGAAAAAGTACTGACTATAATGATAATAGGGGATAGATAATGTTTATGTAAAATGATATTCAAAACATCGAAAACCAGTTTGAGACCCACTATGCATCACATGCGCATTGCGCATACTAATTTATTGTCGGCACAAAGCACAAGAATACAAATAAACCCAATAAAAACAACCCAAGCAAGCAATCATTAGTCTATGAATTAATATGAAATGAAATACAGTGCATTTATATGCGGCAAATCCTGTATTAAAACTCTGAATGAATATTTAGAAGGGTTTTTTTACAGCTTGATGAAAACAAAATGCGTCACAGTTCTGGCACAAAGTGTCCTGTAAATAATGTGGTGAAATCATATTAGGTAGCTATTGCCAATGTTACACATTTGTGACCCTGGACCTCAAAATAGTCTTAAGTTGGACAGGTATATTTGTAGTCATAGCCAACAATACATTGTATGGGTCAAAATTACAGAGTTTTTCTTTTAAATCATTAGGATATTATGTAAAGATCATGTGAAGATATTTTGTAACTTTTCTACCGTAAATATATCAAAGCTTTATTTTGTGATTGGATGCAGTGCTTCATTTGGACAACTTTAAAAGGCGATTTTCTCAATATTTTGATTTCTTTGCACCCTCAAATTCCAGATTGTCAAATAGTAACTTGACAGACGATGTATAAATCTCTATTTTAAAAAATTACCCTTATGACTGGTTTTGGTCCATGGTCACATTTTTTTCACTGATCTGCTCATTCACTAGTCTAAAATGTATATAAAAATTATTTTATTTTAAGCAATTTTTAGAGTGATATTGTAAAACTCTAGGGTTGGTAATGATAAATATCTACTGGTATTTCATGGTTGTAACCACGTACCTTTAGGAGTAATAGTGAAAAATCTATATTTGTTGACCACTAAGATGAATTAAAGCGTAACTAAACCCCTGGTCAGAGCCTGACTCCACCCACTGCAATATTTGAAAAATGCAAGAAAAGTGGGCAGATCCCAACAGAGATAGAGGGGACGAACTAAGTGTGTGGTGAGATCGTAACAAGGGCGTGGTGAGCTTGAACTTGCTTACGTCACGAGTCATTTCTTGGACCCAACATCCAATAGGAAAATTCAACTGCAGTAGCCACCGTTCAACCTCAAGAGGGCAGCACTCAGACGTTTTTACACCATATATTGTAGTATTGAAACACTTTATATCCAAATGTCAAAAAACTTACTAAAATCAATGAACAGCACTAGTAAAGCATCATTCTTACAGATCATTAACTAAAAAAAGTTGGCTTGGGGTTTAGTTACTCTTTAAGGCATTTCTCTAAAATAATCCCCAAATGTCTGACTAAGGCAGATATAAATCAAATAAAATAAAAAATGGAAAAAATGGTGTGCATTTCCCATATAAATGTTCATCACAAAAACTGCACCATTTGCAGATCCAAATAAGTGGCCATGTAGCAGGTGCTTCTATTCAACAACCTGAGGTTAGGTGACTTGCTCAAGGGCACAAACCAGCAATCTTCTGATTACTGTAGCTGAAAGCTTTATCCACTGCAGCACACGCGGGTGTGGAGACTGCATCATAAGCACAGTATTTGTCTGGTGCGTTTACTCACTACTTGTCCTGGAAGCCCAGGTGGTCCTTGTGGTCCCTGCAAACATAAGAAAATGCTACAGTCACACTGCAACAAATAAGAGTCAAGGTGAACGAAGGACACTGATGATCAAAACATGATTTCTATGTAAAGCCACTGAACATCCACAGAAAGGATAGTAGCACTTAAGTGCATGCGCTGTCTGGAAACTACAGTAGTGAAATGCAAGGACAAACCAAATACTTTGAGACCCAAAGATAAAGGAGATACAGAGGATAAAAGAGCTTTAATCCAAAGTTACAGAGATCGTCTAGTGATTTCGGTGGAGTGATAGAGGTCAAATTCCTCTGTTCTGCTGGGATGATTCCAATATTGCGTTTTTATCTTACTATTGCTCCTGGAGTGCCTGCGGTTCCAGGTAACCCTCTGTTGCCCTGAGGTCCAGGAGGGCCCTTGAGAAGTAGAAAGACTAGAGTTAATAGACTCTCGTGGGTTAGTTATATAATTCTAAAATGCAGTGCTGTGCTAGAATACTTACTTGGATTCCAATGCCTGGCTCTCCTTGATCACCCTAAAAATGACACACAAATATACATACACACTTTTAACATATCCCGTATATCTGTTTGACCATATAATCTTCAAAGCAAACAAGAACAATCTACCAAAGTGGTTTAATCTACTAAGGCTGCATTTAATTACGATTAATTAAACTAATTCAAGGACCACTCTCACATCAAACAGCACCAACCTTCACACCAGGGGCCCCCGGGGGTCCATTTCCACCCATTGGACCCTAAAACAACACATGAAGTTAGAAACAGGATTTCTGATACTGCATATGCATGCACTTAAAAATACAATAAACCTAATGTACATACCGTCGGTCCTCTTATTCCTGGTTCTCCCGGATTTCCCTGCACACAAAACATGATTCGTCTAAACAGCAGGTTGGCACAAATTTTTATTTGGATCCATTTTATATCAGGCGTCTTTAAATACTACATACCTACATAAGAATGATACAGTATGGAGGTTTCTCCATGTGATTTCATATGCGAATATTCAAATGCATGTTTTTCTTATGCAAGTACAAAGTAATTAAACACCCCTAATATAAAATCAGGTCACAACATAACATGCACACAAACACACGCACACACATGCGCACATAAACAGCACACACAGCTCAATGGACAGGCATACACAATTAGATTTGTTGTTTTTGCAATAATATAGTGACCACATATAATTATTTCCCAGTCTTAGTCTATTATATTTAGTCTGAGTTTTTATGGTTGTCTGTAATACCGGCATTATCAACTAGATGGTGCACTTACCCAATTTATAAATAACCGGAGCAAAAAAAATTGTTTATTAATTTTACACTCTGTGTATGTTTTGATAATCGGGCTGAATCTGACCTCTAAAATGCAATTATTTCAGGTTTTTGCAAAAAAAATCGTGTTTTTAAAGAAAAAAAAAAACATATTTAAGAGTTTATAAGCAGAGAAAAAAATATAGATAGGATGAAACTTTTTTCCCGTTTTGTCTGTTTTTTCATTTGATATAGCTGTTTGTTTATATATATTTACAAGAACGTTTTCCTGGAAGGCATTTTGTGAAACTTGTGAAAATCACCAAAAATGCTGGCGGGCAACATTTCAAAAAAAGTTTGTTGGGGAATGAGCTAATGATGGGCAAAGGTTTAAAAAAAAAACATTTGGATGAATGACATAGACGGACTATTTCCATGCCGAATACACTTTGTCAAGGTTTGTACAAGTTTCTGAATGTTTTTTTTTTTGACTACTGAATTTGTTGCGCAAGCAGTGCAGGAAGAACAGTGGAAATCCTTATATGGGCACTTCACATGGAATAGCTCACACCCACACCAACCAAGAGCTGGAACCTAATTCCCAAAGAACCCAGCATTATGAGAACAACGGATATAGTTTGTTTATCCGGGGTAGACGCGGAGTTCTGCAAGTGTGTTTGTTTGATGCTGATTTCGTTGAAATGGGGCGGTCCCAGTGATAAAACAACTGGGTCAAACGTTTATTCGGAAAGTATCAGTAAAGCTGAAATCTGATAAAAAAGACTCTTTGAACATATGAAGGATGCAATACTACTTCATAGGCGCGTTTTCTCAATTAATGAATTTGAATGAATTACGGTGAAATGCCGCCACATCCAAAAGCCAGAGGGCGCTCTCGTGCAGAAACTCCCTTTGTGCCACAAAAGAAGTAGCATTGCAAACGCTTTTCCAGGAAATGTCTACAGCAGGGGTTCCCAAACTTTTTTTCCTGCGCACCCCCTTCTATGTCCCAACCGGGTTGGCGCACCCCCAATCCCCATTTTAAAAAAAATCCAAAAACGCTTTATTTTCTCACCATAAATACTCATGTTTAATCATGCGCAAATAACCAAGGGCCGGTTGCACTAGCCGGACGTTAAGAAGTTGGGTGTAATAGTCCTACGTCGGGCTTAGCTACGTCCAACATTGTGAAAAATATTTACGCCTATTGCACCATCTGAAAACTACGCTCAGCGTAGATGATGCGCGCCCCCGTGTATGCGTTTAACCACTGTGATATTTAGACGCCATTCGAGTTTACTATGGTAAAAAACGTACACTTACTGCCGTCAGCTAATAGATGACATATGAGAGGTTTCCTCATGTTTACCAGTGCGTCACGTGCAGACCCATCAAACACATTAACGAAAACCTTTACTGTTCGCACAAAAGGTGTATAATAGTTTGCAGATTCATTATAACAGCTCAAGTTTCAAACAAAATTAAATGAAAGCTTTTAATAAGTTCTGTACAGTAAGTATTTATGTATTTTATTATATAATTCATTGGCGGTCTCTTTACCATGCATGAAAACACATTGCTCGCGTATCCTGTGCCCATGTCTCGTCACATTTCATTATTTCTATTTTTGCCATAAAAAAGTCTCTCTCTCTTGGTCCCTCTCCTCCTTCGTGACTAACAACTTTATCATAAGACGTCCCACATGACAGTTTCCCTGATTTCAGTCAGTTAAGCATATTTATAATATATATGGAATGAATGAAACTAGTTGGCACGCATATAGCGGCTGCAGTGCATAACAGAAGAGCAGTGCGTAGAAAAAGACAGCAGCTGTCTTCTACATTTCTATCAAAAACTAATAAATTATAGTTTTTTATTTAAAATAAAAGCGACTACAAAGGAAATGTTTACTGTTCATTTTTTTATTTATTTATTGTATGGAAAAATCCCACTTAAAGAAACAGACCGCCATTACATTTTTCCTCTCGCGCACCCCCTGGTGGCAGCTCGCGTACCCCTGGGGGTGCGCGTACCACACTTTGGGAATCCCTGGTCTACAGTAATATGTATATCGCAGTTCTTCGGATTGTTTCAGGTATTTTCATGACATTTCATGATGATAAAGAATATTTTGAATGATTTTGTTTAATGAGTGTTGCTTTTTTAAATGCATCTTATAAACGACTCCGACTCATAATGATTTTAGATTGATAAGGACTTCTTACTGACCAAAACGCCACAGTACACACACAAGCTGCGCATGAAACAGGTCTTTTTAATGGGACACACGATATATCGTTACAGCCTTTATAGGTACTCAAGATTAACATGAGATTAGTAAAAACACTGTGTGTTTTGTGACCTTTAATAAAGAGAGCGGAAAATAAATATATATGGCCATCAAAACTAAAACAACAAAGCTGGTGGTGGCGTAAGATTTTTGCCCTGTTCTGTTCAAAAATGCCACAAACACCTTAACAACAACACACAAACACCTCTATTACAAACGTTCACAACATCATACAGCACAACTGACAGAGACATACGTGACCTATATTTCCAAACTGACAAAAATTTTCACTCACAAACACATACATACAAACATAAACTACACACATACACACAAACAATACAGTGCACACACAAAAATGCCCCCTCCCTCTCCCAGCAAAGCAGCAAACAGATGCAGCCACAGAAAACCTACCGGTCTGCCCAGCACTCCTGGGAACCCAGGCAAGCCCTATAGAGAGAGTGAGGAAAGGATAGAGAGAGCAGAGAAATGATGGTCCGATTCAAGTGAAAAGAAACAGAGAGAAAGTAAAAAAGCAGTGAGATTATAAAAAGGAGTGGAGAAGGAAAAGGGAAGACAGGGTGGTTAGCAGATAGAAGCGGTGCTGCATTTGTTGTGTGGTTTATCTATGGAGCCTCAGGCAGAGAAAGTGCTCACAGCAAGGCCTAGTGCTCACAGCAAATCCCCAGGCTTTCCTACAACGGCAAGCCCAAGAGAGGCTGCCGCCTTGGGTTACTGTTACTCACAGGTAGGCCTGGTGGACCGGCTGGTCCCTTCAAACCCTGCTCCAGAGGAGAATAAATAAATGTGTGAGCGAGAGCCAAAACTCTCCTAAATTCTCTAAATGCTCTCTTAATAATGTATGCCTATACACTTAACCCTTATATTTTTATAATACATAAGACTATTTTTCCTAATGAAAAGCAAATGATCATACAGCCCTATGTAGGTGTGGTAGACTCACCATTATTCAGTCATCTTAGGACTTATGGCATCTTTTGGTTAAGGGCTTTGTTCAAGTCTTTAACCCCAAGTATGGGCAACAATAATAGTGATGCTTGCCTTAGCAAGCACCAATAATAACAATGCCACAACATATTCTTGATTCAAAAATATAAATATTAAAAGCCATATTAAATAAACAATTTGCAACTGAGTTTAATTTAACTAGCTTCTCACCGGCTTCCCATCTTGGCCTGGTTTTCCTGGCTCACCCACATTTCCCTAAAACAAAATAATCACACGTTTATTTTGAAATAAATAAGAGAGAAAGAGTAAGTAAGACCAGTAGATGGATACTGAAAACTCACTTGGGGGCCGTCCTTCCCAATCTCTCCGCTGGGTCCTCTTTCTCCTTTTTCACCACGAGCACCTGAATAGCCCTGAGAGAGGAAGACATCACAAGTCAACTTGAAAAGCTATGGTCATGAACCTATAAGTTAGCACATAACAATACACCTTAATGTTTTACAGTCTCCTCCTTACAGTCATGAAGTCTTAAAAGACTCACCCGTTCTCCAGAAGGCCCAGAAGGTCCTACAGGACCCGGCTCTCCTCTTATGCCCTGTGGGCCTGGCAGACCCCTCGGACCAGGCAAACCATTCTGAGTGGTGGCAGAATCCCCCTAAAAAAAATACAATAAAAACTTAATACATCTGGATAAACACAATGCACACAAAGACTTGTCACAGTATTTTTTTTACCTTTGGTCCTGGAGACCCAACTAAACCAGGTAATCCATTAGGACCCTAAAAGAGAAAAGGTAAAACATTTAAACAAGGTTCCCACACCTTAGTTAACTTTAAATTCAAGGACCTCTTAAGGACTTTCCAGGTGCAATACCCTCAAATTCAAGGACTAAATGTGGGGACTAGGGGTGTAACGGTACGCAAAAATCACGGTTCGGTGCGAACCCCAGTTTTGAAGCCACGGTTCGGTTCATTTTCGGTACAGTAAGGGAGAAATGCAAACATTAAACTGCAGGTTGTTTATTACTTTAAACTTTTTTTTACAATTTGTTTACACTTTTTTAAACACTTTATTAAAATATAACAGATAAAATATATATAAAAATGAAAAAATTATAAATAAAATACTACTGCAAAGTTATTTTTTACATTATTTTATAACAGAAGGTAACCTTCTCTTAAACTTTTTCTACTAAAACCTTGAACTAACAAATTCAATTCCTGAATACATTTATGAACTATTAGCCTACATTTTTGCCACTAAAAATTTTCTGTTTTGATTTATTTTGGATTGTTTAACTCACAGAATTGAATTGGCTATGTACCATCTCTGTATAAAAATAATATTACTGCTCTATGTGTAACTGCATAGCAAGCAACATGATGATACACTCATTTTGAGATTAGTGAGCTGCATACATAGCCATCTTTGATCTTTTGCACGTTTCTCCTAATCTTTGCTTGTGTCATCAATGTAAGCTGTGACTTTACTTACGAACCCATCCGCAGCTGAGTAACAGCTGAGTAAGCCCGCAGCTCTTCTCTGTCCCGACCAGCTGATCGCATTGTGACAATGATATGATTGACGTGATATGCAGATGAAAAATCTGATCACGCATTCCTTATTCTTGCTGTCACAGAAAGTGCGTCTCATGAATGCGTAGCAACGAAAGACGTGCATCCTCTCACGCACTTTTGAAAGAACAAAGCAGCG
This sequence comes from Paramisgurnus dabryanus, assembly GCF_030506205.2. Taxonomy (NCBI): domain Eukaryota; kingdom Metazoa; phylum Chordata; class Actinopteri; order Cypriniformes; family Cobitidae; genus Paramisgurnus; species Paramisgurnus dabryanus. The sequence continues at coordinate 27,673,645 of NC_133343.1, read as the reverse complement.
CGTTGACACGCGTTTAACATGCGCTTTTAGATACGACACGTAAACGTTTACATCAATAATCAAACGGATATACAACTAAGTAAATAAAAATCTTTCTGCGGGCCGAATTATGTTATATGTTTGACAGAAGACTTGCGCTGAACGCGGAGACTTCCGCCACTTAATATGTTCGTGCGGAAACGCACGTATTATGTTCCGCACAGGCGCACACAAAATGCATTCGGCCTTTCGGTGCACGTGCGCACCGTGCCGAAAGCCCTGAACCGAAACGGTCCGGTTCGAATACACGTACCGTTACACCCCTAGTGGGGACACGTTTGAAGTGAGAGCAAGGTTACATTGTGTTACCTTTTAAGATATATTGTTACAGTTCCCTTTTGAGGGAACTTGCACTGCGTCACTGCGGAATGTGTATATCAAATTCAACCAATGGTGAGGCTTAACAACAAAGACAGGGTGATGTGGGAGCCAGGAAGTATATGGCTATCTGAAATATCGCCAAAGACGGCGTTACAGGGAGACAGGAAGTATGGCAAGGGAGACGCAGTGTCTCGTTCCCTTCTTAGGGAACAACATTTACATACTTAACCCGAGACATTTTCATGTGCCAAACACAACTATGCAAAAATGCACATTATCCTACACTACACAGGGAATAATATGGATTTTTTTCCAGCAAACTTCTTGCATAAAATAGATTCAAGCACTTTCAATGACCTGTATCTATGCATGTATATTTTCAAAAACTTCCAAGGGCGTTGAATTTTTTCCCCCAGATTCACAAACTTTCAAGAATTTTGACGACCTGTGGGAACCCTGTTAAAGCAGTAAAATTTGGCCAGTGCCAAATGCAAGTGAAAATGGGTTTATAGGAATCGCAAAAGTTTAAAACCCAATGTGCATGCGACTGTCTGAGATGCACATAGTAAATTGTCATGCTTCAGGTTTTATCGGCTAACTTATATGGAAGAACGTGATCGTGGGGACACATTCCAGTTAACCATATTACTCACAGCTGGTCCTTTGTCCCCTTTATCTCCTTTCTCCCCCTGTAACAAAAATAAACGTTTTAGTTTTGTTTTTAGATTGAAACTGCAAGAGTAGCAAAACATTAAATTAGGTTATCTCTTTACCTTGTCCCCAGGTCTGCCAGATTCTCCCAGTTCACCAGCTCGTCCTGGTACTCCAGGTATTCCTGGTTTTCCAGGTTCGCCTGCTTGTCCTGGTGGACCCTCTGGGCCCCTCTCTCCAATTGCCCTGCCTGGGGGCCCTTGTGGTCCAGGAGGCCCTTTTTCACCCTGGTCTCCTTTTGAACCTCGCTCACCCGGAAGACCTCGTGAACCCTAAGAGTGGGTATGAGGGGAGAAAGTAAAAAAAGAGACACGGGGAAGAATTAAAAAAGTTTTGAGGTTGGATGGATTTTCATGGCCTGCTTCAGCACAATTCAGCACTACGGACAGCGCCCACATGATTTTCACTGCATAGACTTACACAGCTCTTTATCAAATCAATGGACCACCACACAACATTTACTAACAGACACATGATAACTCACATCAGCTCCCGGAGGGCCTCTAGGTCCACTGTCTCCTTTATCCCCTTTCATTGGATCCCCCAGTGTTGTCGAGCTTTTGTCTTCAAGCAATATTTTCAGTTCTCTGATCTATAAAGGAAATTTTATGGAAAACAAAGCTTATAAATCCAATTTCAAAACTCTATCGACTTAGTTGTCATTGTTCTTGATAAATCTCCCATACCTCAATGCCAAATTCTGAAAACGCTTTCTTTACGTCCTGTGACAAAACAGGAGAAAACAACATTAGTCATCCCTGCAGCCGGGCATGTGTGGCTCTGCATGCTCAAGCATTTTCCTTACCACTAGATTTCCAGGTCTGCCGTCTTCCCCTGGATCCCCCTGTCATTTAAACAAGAATTGCCTTATATCATCTGTGCATACTGTACAGTGAACACACTAAAGTACATCTACCTAAAAATACACTAACCACATCTCCTTTCAAGCCTTGCAGACCTCTCTCCCCCTACGAAAAACAGATTATGACAGCTTGGATCATGATATAAAAACAACAACACACTCACTCACATGCTGTTAAACTTACTCTAGGTCCAGCTGATCCTGGGACTCCAGGAACACCCTGATTGATAGAAAAAACAAAGTGTAACACAATGCAATGCACAACAGTAGCCATCATCACAACCACCATCATTACTGGTTTTGTAGATGGATACTATGGGTAACTTTATGGGTATCGCTTTGACCATCGTGCATTTAAAAAAGTACTACGTATGTATACTTAAGGCTTTTGTTCTGAATCAATAGTAAAAATGGTAATTTATTACAGCTTCCAAAAATGTTTCTGCTGTAGAGTTAGCAGTGGTTCCTGTTACTTACAGGGGCTCCTGGAGGGCCCTGGGGGCCGGGAATAACTGGTGCTGGATCTGCTTTAATATAGACCACCTGGAAGACAGAGAGGAAGAGAAATATAAAGTAGGGCTCATTGCATAGATTTATTTTAGAGTATCTATAATTTACCTGTCCTGGTGGTCCAATGCTGCCAGGAACCCCAGTGGGTCCAATGGGACCAGGTGGGCCACTGGGTCCTGCAATGCCCTGATCGCCCTTTAATCCATCTCGACCCTTCGGAACGAAGAGAGAGAAATAGAGAGAGATGAGAGAGAGATAACCAGGATACAAATTAATTTACTAATTAATGGGCATAAATTTGCACATCAAATAAACTCTCACGAGTGAAGAGTTTTTCCCATAAGGCGGGTGACTCATAATTACTGACTGCACTCTGAGTCAAGCACAGGATACAGAGAGAATCCACGCATCTGTGATTCTATGTGATTGAAAACATCCATTTAAAAACAAATTCCAACTGTGCTGATGGGAAAATTAGCTGTGTGCCAAAGCCAAACAAAAAGTAAGCAAAAAAGAGATATGTGACTAACGAAAAACAACACTGAGAGCACATGCTCCTGTAGCTCAGATGATTGGGCACTATGTTTGCTAGCAGCACAAAGGTGGTAGGTTCGATTCCCTTGGGAACACGCATGCTGAAAACGTACTGGATAAAATCATCTGCCAAATGCATAACCACATGAAAAAACAGCAGGTCTGGGCAGACTTAAAATTACTTATTAGGGGCGAATTACACAGAACACGTTTCTGGCAGTGGCAAGCGCCTTTATTGAATTGTGTTCTACTGTATGGGCAGTGAGCATTTGCGCTCTGTTTATGCGCGCCAAACTCCAATCGAATACGGGGAGAGGTGGGCTTTCCATTGTGGTGACAAAAGTTTACGGTGGCTTTGAATAACCGGAGACCGCAGTGTCACAGTGACTACCTTTCACCATCAATCAAGGTCAGAGCAAGCACCATTTTAAACTCTTTAAAGAGTAACTAAACCCCTGGTAAGAGCCTGACTCCACCCACTGGCATTATTTGAAAAATGCAAAAAAAGTGGGCAGACCCCAACGAAGATATAGGTGACAAACTGAGCTTGTACCAAGGATGTGGTGAGACCTTACGTAGGGTCGTACCGGTTACATCATGCAGTACCACAACATCCAAAAGGAAAATTCAACTGCAGTAGCAACCTGAAGAGGGCAGCACTCAGACGTTTTTACACCATATATTGTACACTGCAAAAAATTATTTTCAATGAAAAAATTTTTATTTTTATCTTGTTTTCAGTAAAAATATCTAAAAATTCTTAAATTAAGATGCTTTTTCTTGATGAGCAAACTGATCTAAGAAAAAAAGTCTAGTTTTAAGGCCAAAAATATCAAATGTAAGTGATTTTGTGCATATTTGTCTTAGATCATGAATTTAGTGTTTAAGAAAAATGTTCAAGATATTTTGGTTTACCACATTGATATATTTTCTTGCTTGTTTTATGCACAAAATCACTTAAATTTGTATTTTTGGTATAAAAACTAGACTTATTTTCTTGGGTCGTTTTTCATATCAAGAAAAATCATCTTAATTAAAGAATTGTTAGATATTTTTACTGAAAAGAAGACAAGAAGAATTTTTTTCTTGAAAATAATTTTTTGCAGTGTAGCATTGAAGCACTTTATACCCAAAGTCAAAAAAGTTACTCAAATCAATGAACAGCATTAATACACTCACCTAAAGGATTATTAGGAACAACTGTTCAATTGGTGTGGGGGATGTTTCCTTGGCACACTTTAGGCCCCTTAGTGCCAATTGGGCATCGTTTAAATGCCACGGCTTACCTGAGCATTGTTTCTGACCATGTCCATCCCTTTATGACCACCATGTACTCATCCTCTGATGGCTACTTACAGCAGAATAATGCACCATGTCACAAAGCTCGAATCATTTCAAATTGGTTTCTTGAACATGACAATGAGTTCCCTGTACTAAAATGGCCCCCGCAGTTACCAGATCTCAACCAAATAGAGCATCTTTGGGATGTGGTGGAACGGGAGCTTCGTGAACTGGATGTGCATCTCACAAATCTCCATTAACTGCAAGATGCTATCCTATCAATATGGGCCAACATTTCTAAAGAATGCTTTCAGCACCTTGTTGAATCAATGCCACGTAAAATTAAGGCAGTTCTAAAGGAGAAAGGGGGTCAAACACAGTATTAGTATGGTGTACCTAATAATCCTTTAGGTGAGTGTAAAGCCCCATTCTTTAAGATCATTTACTAAAAAAAGTTGGTTTAGGGTTTAGTTGCTCTTTAAAGTTTCTGCTAATATGACACTTAACAGCAAACCAAAGTTTCAAGAGCACTCACACTTCAATATTTGATTGACAGGACACTTGCCTCGGTGGTTGCCTAGCAATATAAAAAAATAAATCACACTGCTCTTTTTTGAAGTCGATCAAAAAAGGCAGTAGTGTCCGCCTTGCGTTTTCAAACGTTTAAAACGTGTTTGGTGTGATGGGCCGCTAAGACTCCATGAAATGATAATATGACCTCTCTCATATCAAAGCTGTCAGAGTTGTCTTAAGTAGTAAAAAAGTATGTTTAAAAGTGCTTTGTACTGCCGATCATGATAAAATGGTGACATAGAAACATAAAAAGAGACTTACATCTCTTCCAGCAGCCCCTGCTTCTCCTTTATCTCCCTATGAAGGCAGAAAGACCAGAGTTGATCAGAGGCTAATTACCAAACATTGTAATAAAGTCACATGCAAGCTTCCGACAACATGCATTTTGTTACCTTGCGACCGTCTTCTCCTGGCTCGCCATCCTCACCCTGAAAAAATTAGATAGAAGATGAGCCGCTAACCAGACATCTGGATGAGCATGAGGCGCGTTTTCATAATTTCTGTAATCAAGACTTCCTGTAATCAGCCCTTCCTGTTTTGGTTTTAGAACTCTTGTAATTTCTCGTGGTTCATTCAAGCTGTAATTTCTCATCTGAAAGCCTTGTGCAGCACTCGGGCCCACGTTGCAGATATATGACGGATGCCATCTAGACTAATATAGCTCCTGCAATTACCACAGCTGGTACAGTGCTGCGATCAGTCAATCAGAAGAAACTGCAGGACAAGCGGCTTACATAAACCCAGATCCAGCGGCGTAATCTATCCCAGTCAAGTTAACCGAACATTAGCGCTTGGCCGACAGAAACAACTTGAATATTTCAATTATAAACCATTTATAAGGCTAGGTTGCCTCCCACTGATAGATCATTAGGGAGCTAAGAGAGGTGATTTATAATCAGCCGGATGGTTTAATCACCTTATTTAGGAAGATTTAACTGTCTTGTTGCATAAAAAAGCCTGTGTTGTGGTCAATAGGCTGCAACAATAGCAGTGACGTTTGAATTATGCATTTTGGATTGATCTGAACTGAGGAGAAAACGTATTAAACTGGAGGGGGAATGAATAGGAGCACTACTTACAGCTTTTCCTGGCAGACCTGGTTTCCCATCCTCCCCTGCTTTGCCCTGAAATAAAGCAAAATTTTGTCCTTATGGCATTTTGTTTTGTACACATTTATAAATAGGCTGCTTTCCTCCTACACACATTATGTTTGTAAATGATATTACTTACAGGTGAGCCATCATTTCCTGGAGTCCCTGGTTGCCCTGGAGGTCCTTGGGGTCCTCTGAGCCCAGCCAAGCCCTAAAAACATAAAACAATTAGCTCAGATGCAAAAGCCACTAAACGCCACCTCTGCAAAAAATTGTATAAACCGAATGCGCTCAGCACATACAAACACATTCGCTTCATATCTGCTTTATATTCAAGTCTGACCTCAGGCCATTTTAAAGGGGACATTTCATAAGACTTTTTTAAAGTGTCAAATAAATATTTGGTGTCCCCAGACTACGTTTCAGCTCAAAATGTCATATAGATAATTTATTATCGCAAGTTAAAATTGTCACTTTGTAGGTGTGTGCAAAAATGTGCCGTTTCGGGTGTGTCATTTAACATGCAAATGAGCTGATCTCTGCACTAAATGGCAGTGCTGTGATTGGATAGTGCAGATTTTTTTTTTTTATTGAAGAATTGCAGAGTTTACAGAAACTTACATCTTCATTATAAAAATAACATATTGTGCATTTTTCAATATTTCAGGTGCTTTAACATAAAAAAAACACTAACATCATCACATTTTGCCAAGGGAAGTACAGATCTATAAAAAGATATCAAAATGTTTACACACATTCACAGTTTTTTGGATAGTGCAGATTAAGGTGGGGAATTATCCCCTTCTGACATCACCAGGGGTGCCAAATTTCGATGACCTAGTTTTTCACATGCTTGTGGAGAATGGTTTACCAAAACTAAGTTACTGGGTTGATCTTATTCACATTTTCTAGGTTGATAAAAGCACTGGGGACCCAATTATAGCACTTAAACATGGAAAAAAGTCACATTTTCATTTTCATGTCCCCTATAAAATAATGCTTTTTAGGCAGAATATTTCAGTAAAGGTGTCTAAATCAGGGGTTTTCAAACTTTATAATAGCAGAGACACATATAATATAACCTATAGCGAGGGACCCCTTGCCTAAAATATCCATCTTTTTTATTTACAAACTTAAATAATTGGCTACACAGTAGTTTTCACAATTTTTATTTTGTCTTTTATCTCTTGAAATTTTTTGGGGACCCATTGGAACATTCTTTGGAACCCCTGGAGTCCCTGAACCCCTGTTTGAAAACCTGAATACATCCTGAATGTGGCAGGGACATGGATGACAGCGCCTCTAATGTGTGCTTCAGTTTTTCATTTTTACATTCTGACTTTCATAATTTGCAATGTTTCTATTTGCATCTTTAGTGATTTTGCAATTGTTAACTGTCTTTGTAAAAAAAAAAAAGTGGAGGTTTTGCACCGAAAGACTATTAAAGTGACATTTGTGAAAATAAGGCATTTCAGTTATTGGCAAATAACCTTTTCAGTGGCATTTAAGTGAAATTACTGGACCTTGACATAAGAGCCTGATTAAAAAAAGCTAATTTAGAAAAAAGTGTCAGATGCACTTTGCTGGTTTTGCATCTGAACTTCTTATTTATGTTTACTCTAATAAAGATTTTGGAGAATTTGTCAAATGTTACAACACAACAAAAACAAATGATTTAAGATGTACAGTAGCGAGAAAAACAGAGTACTTACATCTCTGCCAGGATCGCCTGATTTTCCTGGATCACCCTAAAAAACCAAAAACAAGCATTAGCAAAAGACATCTGAGCAGAAAAATGCTGATGCAAAGGTGAAGGCGAGATGATGTGATCTGACCCGTAATCCAGGAGATCCATTCGGCCCCGGTTTCCCATCCTGACCGGGTCGCCCATCCAAACCAGCAGCTCCTCTTTCTCCCTAAATACACATGTGCAAATACACATTAAAGAGTTAATATTCGTGTAACAATAGCACACAAACAGTCAACATCACTGTTACAATCAATATTAGTATAATAACAGCACTGGACAGCCACCAAGTTTCTATGGAGATAAATAAGAACGGCTTGGTTGAAAGATTCGATCTCTGTCAGTAACGACAACATTTAACCCCTAACACCCGTTCTTTTCTGCCAAAAGCAGCAGTCATTAGCTTAATTAATGTAAGAATCAATGAGGTCAAGTCTTAAAACCTGTTTAAGTATTATTAAAGGAAACAAAGATTAAAAGCTACAAGTACGTGTCACAAGGTCAGTCACACAAACAAATTAGCTGTTCGGCTTTCTGACAAAAGGTACAAAACAACAATGAGGTTGCAGGATTCCTTGGTTTTTCCATTACCTTAAAAATCGTATGCTTTGCAAAAGAAAGTCTTTAGACTAAACTATTCTGCAGACTCCCAAAAACAATTGTAGCACGAGCAACACCTGGTGTTTTAAAGCACCAGAGCTAAAACTTGACACAATGAAGCGTGTCACAGCTACTGCAATGAGGAGAGATTTGTGACTAAGCACTTCTATTTATACTTTACTCTGGCAGACATTTCAGTCATTTCAGCCATTTTTATTGCTGGCATCTACTGTCCTGTATGACACCTGCTTGCAAAATATTGTCATTGCTGCTGTCTAAAACAGCCTGAAATGGTGAGCAGAGATGCTTACCGCTTCTCAGTTTGAAGCCTTCACAGAAATTTAAGGATGCCGTTTATTTTACAGCTGTTTTAATTCAAAAGCCATTCAAGGTGAAGTATAAGGTAGGCTGTTGTTCAACTGTGCTATGGGGAATAACCGCGATATACAGAAGTGGGATTGTCAATCACTTTCTTATCTGGACCACAAGTGTTTGGAATTAAATCTACAAATGAAAAGCTCAGATGCCAAAGCTACATGCCACCTCCGTCATAAATGAGATCATATTGATATTGACTGAATGCTCTGAGCACCTATTATATGTTCATCCAGGGCTCCAGACTAACTTTTTTCACTAGGAGCACAGTGGCCCCCAACTGAAAATTTTAGGGGCGCAACCAGAAAATTTTGGGGCACTTACCGTAAATCAACATGCTGACCAAATATTCACATTTCTACTAAGTTATACACTGTATTACTAATAAATACTTTGATGATAGATGCAGAAAGTACAATTTTCTGTTTTAAATTCAGTGTCACATCACAAAAAAAGGTAAAATTTACTGGTCGCACATGTGCGACTGGATGTAAAATTCAGTGGCACAGTCTCAAATTTTGGTAGCAAAATGCCACCATTTGGCGGCAGTCTGGAGCCCTGTCATAAAATATTTTCGCTTCAAATGTGCTTAATCCTGGCCTTAGGTCATTCAGAAATACTGATTCGTTGGCAGAATCCAACTATTTTTTAAGCAAAGTCCACTAAGTGCATAGAAGAAAAAATGGATGAACGTCAAGGTGCAAGAGTTTTTTTACGATTAAAGGAGGTTTACCAAATATATTAGGAAATTGAATTTTTTTTATGCTTTTACTTTCATTCAGAAAGGACAGTGAAGATACTTTTTTAAAGAAGATTTTTCATGCATTTAGGGGTTTTGCAGCAAAACAGTCCAATTTGATAATACCAATGACATAACTGAAGTGACATTTGTGAAAATAAGGCATTTCAATTACTGACTAATAATCTTTATATTATCTTTAAATTGAAATTACAGAACCTAAACATACAGTAGGATCCCGATAAAAATGCTCATTATAAAAAAATATGTCAGACACACCTAGAGGGTTTTGCGTTTGAACTCTTTAAATATTGTGTTAGAAGCAGAGATGCAAAATAGACTACTACCGACACATACAATGTAATTTCAGTATTATTAGTACTTCCTGTCAGGGATGCCAAGATCTGCCAGTTCATACACACCTGTTATTTTTAAAATAGACATGTGTCTTATAAATGTTTAAGATCAATGGGACATTTCTCTTACCTTTTCTCCTGGACTACCCCTTTCGCCTGGGTCACCCTAGGGTAAAGAGAAATTAGACAAAGATTGAGACAAAGAATGTTTCTGCTCTAAAGTGACACCACATTTGTCCAAATTCTAGCTACACAGCTGTAAATTAAAGGTGCAGTGTGTACATTTTTAGCGGCATCTAGTGGTGAGACTGTGAATTGCAACCAACTGCTCACCCCTCTTTTTCAAAACGCATAGTGAAGCTACAATAGCTGCCACCGGACAAACATGTCATCAACGACAACATAGTGACAAAATGCGCTCTATAGAACAGTTTGTTCATTTAGGGCTACTGTAAAAACATGACAGCGACCTGCAGTGTTATGTAGATAAAAATGTCTCATTCTAAGGTAATAAAAACAATCCAGTTCATTTTGTAAGGTCTTTATAAACTACTAATAATATAGTTATGAATATTATATTACATTTCTGTCAAGAGATCCTTCTAAAAGTTACACAATGCACCTTTAAATGTCAACATTTTTCTGATTGGCCGTTATTGTGCTGTGCTGCACACATTGAAGAATGGCAACTATATACAGCCCTATATTTAGACACAAGACAGATGTATATGTATAGGTGTATATAGAACTGTGTAAATGGGTTAAAATTGAGAAAAGCAGAGTAAGTTTCTTACTCTGGCACCTGGAGGTCCCCGCTGTCCCTCAGGACCCTAAAAATAAAATAAGTTTAGATACATAAATCATGTTACTCTCATTCACACAGTGTATGAGGTCTGTGTCAACTTACGCTCGGTCCTGTAGGGCCCGCTGATCCGGCTTCACCCTTCTGACCTTTAGCCCCATGTTCCCCCGGGTCACCTGCATCCCCCTGGTGTATCAGAATGACAAAATGACAATTAAATTCTGCATATGTGTGGCATATTTCTATTTCATAGACTATTGAAATACTATTGAAGTTGTACTGTACCTTTTCCCCTCTGTCGCCTTTAAACTGCTTCTCTCCAGATATCTCCCATAAAGAAGAAATGTTAAAGATTTAATAAAACAAGTGCAGCGAAGGTTAGAAAAAGATACAGAGATTTAATAACATACCACATCTCCAGGAGGGCCAGGGGGACCTTGTATTCCCTGTAATCACACATAATAAAGACTGTTAGAAGACAATGTTTGTGGATGTGTGGGAGGTCAAGTATGAATACATTTGTAATATGGTATACTCTGATCTTTACCTGGTCTCCCTTTGGGCCTCTTGGTCCAGCGGAGCCTGGGGTGCCCTACAAAGAACACAACACTGATCACATGACCCATTTAAATATATTAAATAATATCTATACAGACTCATTTCAGACTGAGGAGTCATGAGTTTCTTTAAATGCATTATGTTAATCATATTAATGAAAATCAGGTTACTTCATAAATATGTGTTGCATAATCACTCAGTGTATAAATGTTAGCAGCAACATTTCTTACATTTCGGCCATCTTCCCCTGGATCACCTACGTCACCTTTTGGCCCAGGCTGACCTGGTTGACCTGGTACTCCCTTAAACATCAAAAGTCCAATGTTAGTATGTGGCCGGACTACAAAAGTACAACAATTTGTATAATCACAGATACATATAACATACAAATACATATTTTTCCTGCACAAATTCTACCAGGTACAGGTGCATCTACACTTTAAAGGCATCCTGGCACACACACCATACATACTGTACTAAGGTATTTGTATACATACTATACTGAAATCAACATGCATTTTTAAGCTTTTCAATGTACAACATGTCAATAAACAATCTGCACATGACAAATAAACCTAAAACTTAAAACTTGAGAACAGATCTGTATCATTGTACTCACTCTTAGACCTCTCTCTCCTGGTTTACCTGACAACCCTGCTTCTCCCTAAAAGACAAGAAAAATTACATAACATGAATGTAAAAAAAGTACCAGTATTATATATTGCTTATGTTCTATATAACATTTTGATATCCTGAATATTTTACGGTAGTAATAACTGATGAATTGTTGTATAATTGATGACCTTTCCAATTTCACTTGCACATAAAAACAAAAACATCTTACTGCAAGGCCATCTTCGCCTTTGTCACCCTTAAGTCCCTAAAGGAGCAAAACAATAATAGGTTAGACGTAGAAGACCGAATTGTTAACAAATGTTAATGAAAACATAAATTTTCCTTCCGTATTTATTACAAATTATAATACAGTGCAGCTGTTCATATCAGTGAGTCAGTGCATACAATACAAATGCATGTTTTGAGAAAGTGTGAGGAGGAATATGAAGTCAAGAAGATACTTATTACCTTCACTACTTATTACTTCTGTGAGACAGAGGTTAGATGAAAAATAAAGAGTTGAAATGTTAAAAACACAGTGAACAAACCTCATCAACAAAGTTTATGTTATAGATCATTCTGCAGTAGTAAGTAAACCATGCACCTAACCCCCAAAAAAGTTAGAGTTACAGATAAGCATTAGTTACAGGTAATGGTGTTAGAAGTAGTGTTTAGTATTTTGTGTGTGTGCATGTGTTGGTTGCAGGGTCTTACATCTTTCCCTCTTGGGCCCATAGGCCCCTGTGCACCTGCACTTCCAGCCTCCCCTCTCTCCCCTGGGTCACCTTGACTGCCCTACAATCAAGCAGAAAAGAGAGAAAGTGAATACATAAGCTATTCAGGGACTTGCAGGGTAATTTTCATGACCGCATGCACTGATGTAAATGGAGTGAGAGACACTTTACTTTAGCCCCAGGTTTTCCAGATAATCCAGGTGGACCCTGTTTGAAAAAAAAAACAGATATTGATTAGGTCAATGAGCTTGTTTGTTACAGAGTCACTCATTTATTTACTGTAGGCTTTGCCTGTCCACATCCTTCATCCTCTGTTTTTGTACCAGTAACAGATATTGATAGATTTTAACCGATTTGCTTGCTTTCCTGATATAGTTGTTGAGCCAGTCAAATATCATGAACACTAACTAACCCGATCACCCTGGTCTCCTTTGGGTCCAGCTTGTCCAGGCTCGCCTGTACCGGGAACACCCTGTGACACAGATTAAAAAAAGTCCATTATATAAGTTTAATAGGAAAGGTTTTCATTACAATCTTAAAATGTATATTCTGTAAAAATGGTTACTAGGTTTTGGGTTTTGTTACTGGGTATAGTCAAATAAGTCCAAAGCATAGACTGTAAAAGTATGGACGTAGTGTCTGTGACGTCACCCATTTGTTTGTAAAGAGTTTTTTGAACCCAATAGTGGGCGGGGCCTGTCGTCGCCATTTTGGCAGCGTGTCACCGCGCATTACTCACAGAAAACCAAAAATTGCTAAAGAGGTGGGATGTTGGTAAGCTGAGGTGGCTGGTTGCTGAAACCATGCCCACCTAACATGACAATAGTGACAGCAGTGGCAGTTCACCCATCATTCAAGTGGCCACGCCCTTAATTATGCAGAACTTTAAGGATCAATATAATTTAAATGGATGAGTTATAAAAAATATTCACCCCCTTCATAGTTGTATAGCTATATAGACCAGAATCCCTTTTTGTACCAGGCTTTTGGAGTACCCTTTTGGAGCCAGCCTCTAGTGGCCAGACAATGAATTGCAGTTTCAGTCACTTCCATGTTGCCTTTATCAAAGAGATCGGAAGTTTGCCCCTGGGTCCAAAGTAAAATGTTTATGAAATTTTTGTCTATTGGTATGGTTGATTTCCTTCCTCCAATACAAATCTAAGGTGTTTTGATATTTTTCGCAACATTTTTATATTTTATTGTCATCTGTGAAGTCAGATGTAAAAAATAGAATACCTCTGAAACTGGAATAATAAATAAAACACCGCCGTTTTTCAATATTTTACTATGTTCTTACCTCAGCTTAGACGAATTAATAAATACCTATTTTTTTCAATGTGTGCACTTTTAATCTTTGTACAGCGCCTCGTGAATGTGTTAGCATTTAGCCTAGCCCCATTCATTCCAATGGCTCCAAAGAGGGATGAATTTAGAAGCCACCAAACATTTCCATGTTTTCCCTATTTAAAGACTGTTACTTAAGTAGTTACACGAGTAAATATGGTGGCACAAAATAAAACTTTTGTTTGGAGCCATAGGAATGAATGGGGCTAGGCTAAATGCTAACACATTTAAGAAGCACTGTACAAAGATTAAAAGTGCACGCATTGAAAAAAGATAGGTATGTATTAATTCATCTAAGTTGAGGTAAGAACATAGTAAAATATTGGAAAACGGTGGTGTTTTCCTTTAAAATATTTCAAAATAAAAAAAATATTGCTTTATTTTTCACCTTCATCACCCCTTAGTCAATATCAAAATAACTTCCATGAAAAATATATTTTATTCATTAATTTATAACACTTACCCGATCCCCTTTTGGTCCTCCTTCTCCTTTATCACCTTTGGCACCATCAGGACCTGGAAAACCTCTTGCGCCCTACAATAGAAAAAGAAATGAGTCTTAATGCAAAATATGGAAACGACTTCAACAAAAGATTATTGCATAAAGCGCCATCCATCTGACTGTGCAATAAAAAAAATATCTTAATATAACAAACATAGACAGGCATACCGGCTCTCCTTTCTTCCCCAATAAACCTGGTCCCAACTAAAAAAAAACACACATTGAACAACTTTAGCTTCAAGAGGGAAATGACAATTAATAAAACATGAATTTAAACAACAAAAAATGGCCTAACTTACAACGCTTCCTGGTTCTCCTTTGGCACCCTCGGCACCCTTATAGTAAACAGACACACAAAAATAAAAGCATAAATGAAAAATACAAACACAGACTAAATATGTGGATGTAAGTCTGTCTGAGCTGACAGCTTAACTCACCTTCTCTCCAGGAAGGCCGCTGCTCCCTGGCAAACCCTGAGGGCACATATAAATCATTTACGGCATGCACGTACCCACATGCAATTTCACGCACGTATCATGGCTTGTGGAGCCACTCACCCGTAGTCCTTGAGGTCCAGAAGGGCCTTGTGAACCTCTATCACCCTAGCATACATACAAACAAGCACGGCATTAGCTGCAACTTTCTAATTATAATATGCACACAGATATAGTACAGGGTATGTGCATTATATGGCTTAAAAGTACGTACCTTTTCTCCCATTGGACCAGGTAGGCCTCTGTCTCCCTTAAAAAACAACAAAAAATTATACTTAAAACGTAATTATAAATTAATTTGAATTGCTAAATTGTTAAAACTTGAATACAAAAATGCTTTTGCAAGCTCAAGAGGAAAACATTGCTTATTTAAAACGCAAGTGCACCATTAAAAATGCTTCATAGCAACATTCATAGCGCAAAGCCTCAAGACTCAACAATGAAGAACACCAAAACACCATAGATAAAATACAAATGTACATATATTTCTACAGAAATGTTTCACATGCTCATACCTTGGCTCCATCTAAACCAGGTGCTCCAGCCTGTCCTCGGTCACCCTAAAGCAATGACAATGATTCACCGATTATGCATTCAGTAAGTTACGCACTGCACTTTAATGAGATACAAAAAATCACTGTGTCTGTTTTTTTACCTTACTTCCAGATTCACCTGGAGCTCCTCTGGGGCCCTAAAAGAAAAAATGTATGAATTAATGAAGGATGGAGGACGAGACTAAGAGTGTGCAGAAAAATTTAATTGTGAAAGTGTGTCACACCCGATCACCAGGGTCTCCAGTCGCTCCCGAGGGGCCTGGTTTACCCTCAACACCCTCTCCCTGCAACACACAGCTGTTTACATAATCACATAAACTTGCATTTGTATCCAAGCAGACTTAAAGTACACTAATCTCCACACATAACACACACGCACAAATACATACCTGTTCTCCTTTAGATCCTTTGGGTCCAGATAGTCCTCGTGGACCCTGTGGACCAGGTGGTCCAGGGCTTCCCTATAAACACACACACAATCAAACAGTCAGGTACATACATTTCCTAAATACATCAACAGTTACACATAAACCTGCATAAGCACGCACACATGCCAACATCTATTTAGTGTCCCACTTTTTATCATGAATAATGGCGGTTCACTCACTGGTTCACCAGCATCTCCCTTAGCTGCTACCCCACTGCCCACTCCGGGAAGACCCTGTTAATGAGAAATAAGGCAAGTGAATGATCTGGACCTGTGACTGGTTCCCCTTACAAATTGCATTCTGCCATGAGAGATTTCTCACAGTGCATCAGTTTAATGCATTTACTTAATCTATTATTGCACAATATGGGCCTATTTTCTGGATGGTCGATCTCTTCTCTGCGTTCAAAATGATCAAATAAAAGCTTTGCAGCACAATCCCGCAGAAAATCATTGGAAAATTTATATAATTTATATCAGTGGTATTGCGGTGGACTTCTGCACTGAGGAAGCCATGATTCCTGTCTGAGGTTTGCACTTAAACATAGTGTCAAGTTATATGAAACAAAAAAATCAATACTATGTGTACTCTTTTGTCCGCCTGTGTACATATTGGACATGTGCTGCATTACAAAAACATATTTTAATGTGATCATAAGAATATATGTCATTTTATATTGTACTGGGAAATAATATCTCATCCAGATATTTTTGAGATGGTCACTGCCTCTGCACTGAGATAACTGCTGATGTTTATTGACGTACCCTCTCTCCTCTTTCGCCTTTGTCACCCTGCATAAAAGAAAGAAAAGATCAACTTAAAGACAGACAGGTAAACGATATGAAACATCCCCAGCAAAAAGAAAAGTGAATCCAATAACATTGTATAGCAGGGCTAGTCAACTGGCGGCCTGCAGGCCAAATGCGGCCCCCCAATCATCTTTATCCGGCCTGCCGGTCATCTTTGTCTGATTTAAAATCAGCATGGTTACTTTAAAGCTACCTTTCCACTGTACGTGACAAATGACGGCCGATACACCGGAAAGAGAGTCAGAATGGGGCGTGTGGGGTTCCAATCATCTGCGGTTGTGTAATTTTTGGATCCAATTTGAGCTTTGGATGCATAAAAAAACGTTTGCCACTACATTGCATGTGAGACGCCGCCTGGATAGTGATGTATTTCAGGGCATTACAAATAAAACACTGTTTGCAAGGTGAATTTTTTTTTTTTTTTACTTTATCAGTAAAACTTAAGTGCTTTAAAAACAATTGATTACTGAAAAGTAAATTATTAAGTATAAATATATTTGTAGATTAAAGGTTCTTGCGCTGTAATGAGATTCTCTCCACGGATTTACAATTAAACTGAAATTTTTATTACGAGTGCCACTAGGGGGCGACCTCTGGCAGTCGTGTCTGTATGTACAGTGGAAAAAGGAAGTTTAGCCTATACATTTTTAAAGTATTAAAAAAAGAAAAAAATTTAGTCATTAGGAGAAGACTATATATGTTGTGATTACTTAAAATGAATAATTTATGAAAGTTAAACAGTTATAAACAAAATAAGTTTAAAAGCTCTGCATTAGTTTGCTTTTTTGCACTTTTTTGTGCCATGTTCATAGTTTAACTATTAACATTTGTCTCTTGCAATGTTAAACTGCCATTTTTATTTTTATTGAGCTTTCGGTAATTAAAAGGCAAAACACTGGACACAAGATGTGTGCATCTTTTTTGAAAATGCATGTTTTTTAATATATGACCCATAACAAAAAAATAACAAATAACAAAAACAACTAACATAAGTTATAACATATATAATAATAATATATTTATATAATAATTATGAATAATAATTTTGCCCTAATTATATTAACTTTTTTTATCTGGCCCCCCAAAAAAGTGTAGTTGAAGACCCCTGTTTTTTGACAGTCTACATGGCCTTACAATATTAAATTATGGAGGAAGGTGTGAGGACAGTATTTGGAACAGGACCCTATATACTGTCCTATACATTTGGCATAAAAAGAAATGGGTTCTGACCTTAACACCAAGTCCAGAAGTGCCTGGTAATCCAGGACGACCATCCTGCCCAGGCAGACCTGGTGTGCCTGACTCTCCCTTTCTCCCATCAACACCTGACCGACCAGGAGTGCCCTAGAAGGTGAAAAAGAAATGTTATTTAATTGTTGATGTGACAGACATAGTCCTTATCTGTGCTTATGTCATGTGACATTTACCGGGATCCCTGGAATTCCTGGCTCTCCTTTACGGCCTGGTAAACCACCTCCGATAGCAGATCCAGGTTCTCCCTGTCAGCGAAAAAGTACCAAAAAAACAAACAACCAGATCTGATGTGAACCAAACTGGTCAAGATTTTGTCGTCTTTGTTGAACAAAAGACAAAAAATAAACTGAGGGCAAAATGAAAATTACTCCCATGTTACGTTTATCTCAACAAATTATGTTTATCTTACAAATAATGAATATTACAGTGCATAATCAATTCATTGAAAGGAAGAAGTAACATAAGAGTATGACAGAGACTTTTAGATCTTACCCTGTCACCTTTGTCTCCCTTAAACCCCTGAGAGCCTCCAATACCTGGGTCTCCCTGTGAAACATAACAATTTATTAAGAGGTTGCATGTGTTTGTATCTATGTGAATATACAATGCATGTGTATCAGTGAGTACTTACAGGATCCCCCCTAACACCTGGTAATCCCTGACTGCCCTACAACAAAATAATTACATCCGAGATTTAGAAAAGAAAACAACTTAGACTCTAAACACTACAAAAAATTAGTAAACATAACAAAGATTCTTAAACAAAAAATTCTGTTTCTTCCAAGAAACACAAAAGAAAGTAAGTAGAGTTCCTTTTTCATAAAATTAAAGTAAGTGCCAAAGGATATTTTGCAAAGTATTTAACAATAATTCAAGTATTGTTGTTGTCTTACTGGAAGTCCAACTGCACCAGGGGTGCCAGGCCGACCTGGAACACCTGGACTGCCGTCCAATCCTGGGAAACCCTGAGAAAGATAGACAAAGAAGAGAGACAAAGAGTAGGTTAAGGTGTTTGTTTGTGTATGTGTGAAGACTTATATACATTTTTAAGTGTATATATACAGTACTACCCATGTCCTTTTAGGGAAGTCACACCACTAGGTGGCCATGTTTGCAATGTCTCCGGGCAGTTATTGTAGTCATGCAAGAATAAAGTATACTTAAAGTGATACTTTGTAGTTTTTCAACCTTCTAAATATATTTTCAAGACCCTTGTGATGGTACATCAACTTGAAATAGGTTGAATGACATGTCTACCATAGCCTGACGGGGTCTGGATCGCTTTTACTCGTTCTTTTAAACTTGGAGTTTGGGGGTAGTAACCCGAGCACAAAAAGAACTACAAAAATCTTCTTTATGGCACACGTCACTTCCTTTACATTCTGACATAACAGCGCAAGTATTTATTTTCCTGATATTTTTGTCATGGCCAAAGCAGTAACTAAGAAAAAGAAACCCAAGGTTTTGTCGGAGGAGACCAGAAAGAGAAAACAGGAGAGTGACAGAATAAAAAGAAGGACGAGGATTAATATGGGGCCAGCGTTCGCTCGCTGACGTGAACTAAAGGAGGAGGGATTCCTGACCCATGCTGACTTGGCCATCATGCTTTTGGACAAGTAAGTAATGTTATATTGCTTGCATATATAAGTCCTGTCTGACGCCCAAACACCCGATCCGGGTTTGATTCCCTTTAAGGCATTTTTTTTATATAAACTTAAACCAAACGACCACCGTTACAACTGGCTTTTAAACGTGAGCTACACAATCTTTTGGTGTTTGAAAAAAATAAAACCAATGAAATTATATTCATATGACATGCTGGAAGGCACACTTTGTGACCTAAATAGTTGTCTTCTTTTCCTTTGCGACAGTGCTGCGGTGCTTGTGGCCTCTAGGGGCGCTAGACGTGAAAAATACATGTTTAGCACCCCCTAGTGGCCAAAAAGTTCCACAATGTGCCTTTAAATGGGGAAAGACAGATATCTTTAAAATCGTGTGCTAAAATCACAAGCAAACAACATATTTCTGACCAACAATTAAACCTGACATCAACGGTATCATAACTTCTGTTATGCATTTCTCATTACGCATTTCTCATATTTTCAGCTATTGTTAATGCGCAAAGTTTGGTGAGCACCTCACACTATTCTGCATAGAGCCCCTCCTTAGTTTTTATCAATTTTTAATTGGTTCTTTTAACTGAAAGGTGAAACTTCCATTGCCAGAACGGCCATACCGAGCATTGCATTGTCCTCTATTCATAGTAATAGCAGTCCTCGATCTTGTTATATCTACTTACTCTCTCGCCTTTCTCTCCTCTCACT
Source organism: Paramisgurnus dabryanus (assembly GCF_030506205.2). Classification (NCBI taxonomy): domain Eukaryota; kingdom Metazoa; phylum Chordata; class Actinopteri; order Cypriniformes; family Cobitidae; genus Paramisgurnus; species Paramisgurnus dabryanus. The sequence goes on along the minus strand of NC_133343.1, from coordinate 27,653,488 downwards.
CCCACACTGCTGCCAGGTTGACCCGGTGGCCCTTCTGGGCCTCTGGGTCCCTCACGACCAGACAAACCATCACGGCCCTAACAAATAAAACAAAAACACACCCACACAATCATTTCCTCAAGATGATATCCAGCCTTCTGCAAAGAAAAACTTGGTCTCTTATCAATTATTTATCACATAGTGAATGATGTGGGTGCACACACAGCAGAGGTGTGTGTGTGTGTGTTAACTCACAGGCTCGCCTTTTCTTCCATCAACTCCATCTCTGCCCCTTTCACCCTAAAAACACACAATTTATAAACCAGAAAAATCCATGAAAGATCAACAACAACAAGTCAACTTTGTCTGCTTCCTCTAAAATGAAAGAAACATAAGGGATAAAACGCAATTTCAGCTACTGTGCCAAAACAAATTTCAGTCAAAAATGGCTTAAGATGCATTTTTTGGATTTCGTGCAGAAAGAAAACATGAATATAAAAACAACTTGAATCAGATACCAGGAGAACCACATTTAATCTAATCTGCATCTGTTGCTGACGACATCTTGCCAGGAAAGAGCACAAGTTTACAGCTGATGACAGATGCATCCACTTGGGCTGATAAATGAAGAGTGTTTTCTATTCAAGACACAAACACTCGTCTTCCTCGTACATGACAGACATTGAGAGACTAAACCAATCTTGTCATGTAGGGTACAGATGTGCATCAGCTTTTCCACATCTTAATAGTATTTGTCAATAAAGCAAGATCTGTATTTAAAATACAGTTTACTTACAGTCAATATTGCATTGATCAGCACTGGCACATTGAAATTATATTTCTATACAATTACATACATCAACAAAAAAAATGATAACCTGGTTTATAAGTTCTTTACCTTTTGTCCAGATTCTCCTTTAGCACCCTGCAACAAAGCCAAAAGTCAAGCAAACTTTCTGGTGTGTGACTCAAAAAATAAAAGTAAACAAAAATAAACTTGCGCATGTGTACAGTATGTACAATATATACTTGGGGCCCTATTTTAACGATCTAAGCGCATTGTCTAAAGCGCACAGCGCAACGTCTAAATGGGCGTGTCCGAACACACTTTTGCAAATTTAACGACGGGAAAAATGTTTTTTGCGCCGAGCGCATGGTCGAAAAGGGTTGCTCCTATTGTAATGGGAGTATTTTGGGCGTAACGTGCAGTAAACCAATGAGAGTCACAGCTCTCATCCCCTTTAAAAGCAAGTTGCTCTTGCGCTATGTCTAATCCCTATTTAGATGACGGACTTTGTAAACTGAAAAACTAAGCGGAGGAAGAAGATCCCCAGTTTAAGATTAATGTTAAATAATTGTGTTGTTTTTCACTTGTATTGAAATTGTTATTTTTTTATTAAAACCTTTAAAACCCGTTTTCTTTTAGTCATGGAAGTAAAAAGCAGGCTTGTAATCGCTTTAAATGTATGGCTATCCAATATCATCAAAAAATAATTTACAAGTATGTAAGATAAGGTTTGTACTCTAAAAATACTTTATTTGTAACAAATAGGAGATAAAGAATTTACAAAAGAGTTTTTTTAAGCATTACTTAAAAATGTTTCTCATCTTACCATATCCACAGGTACAGAGTAATCATATACAATAAATCCGTGAGGTACCATTAAAAAAAAAAAAAAACATTTAAAAACAGACGCATTTGTTCAAAGCAAAGCATTTATTTACTTACCAGGCTGCAGGTGAAGCAGCTCTTTGCGCCTTCTAACGTCTCATAATTAGTCCTCATTTATGTCCAAGAGACTCAATAATAATCTTTTACATTCAATCCTTTAATCTTTCATATTTAAAAGCATTTTTGTGCTGCTGCGCATTCATGTACCTTGTGATAAGCAAACCCGCGTTGTCCTCCCGTGTATAGGCGCATTTTACTAATGCGCTCTTTAAATAACATAAAACACATTGCGCCATTGACTTTAGACTTTAGACCAGGTTTTTGTTGGTCAATGGCGTAGTCTATTTTAGTTGCCTCAAAATAGCAACGCGCCAACAATGCGCCTGAACACACCTCGTTTTCAGACCAGAACGCCCATGGGCGCAAAAAGGGGGCGCAAATGCATTTGCTATTTAAACAACGCGGCGCTAAACGTGAAAATTAGGGTGGAAACTAGCGAAAGACACTTGCGTCGCGCATTGCGCTGCATTGCGCCGGGTGTAAGATAGAGCCCTTGGTGTTAAAGGCACACAAGGCAAGTCTGAGTATTATTTCTCTACTAGCTCCCCCTAGTGTCTGGGAGTAAATGCGTTCTATATCTAAGACTATACGAGACTGAAGGACACCGGGTCGGATACAGCGAACTTGCAAGTGGGGTATTCTTCCTACAGACGGTAGGGGCGGGCGAGAGAGTCTTCATTCGTCATGTAATGAGTCATTTAACCATATACCGACTTACGAAGATGATTTATTAACATAAAAATGCTGCCTTGTGTCCCTTTAATGTATAAGTGTGAATCTGTTATGTAAACTTACCCTGGGACACTCTACAGTACAAGGCCCAGTCTAAAAGAAACAATGAATCAGTATTACTTTTTACCAGGACATTATTTCAATAGAGACTATACATGTAGTTTTTAACATACATGTCACCCTGTCTGTAAAAAACAGGATAACATATCATAATTTAGGTATGAGATTTGATGCATCAAAGCTTGATTTCAATTGATTTCTAATTAATTTCAATCTTTGACATGACCTTTGTCAATATTAAAGATATCAAGGTTATATTTTTTATATATTCTATTTTATGCAGAAATCAGTCAATTACAAATTACTTTATATTTACTTTAAGTCACATATAATCTTAAAGAGCACCTATTTCATTGCTAAAACAATGTTATTTTGTGTATTTGGTATAATACAATGTGTTCACATGGTTTATGTTTAAAAAAACTAATTATTTTCCACATACCAAACATTTTTGTAGCTCCAGATTTTAGGCTCTTCCTGAAACGCACAGATTTTAAAAGCTCTGTGTCCCTGATTGGCCAGCTAATCTGTATGTTGTGATTGGTCTGAATACCTCTGACGTCAGCCGGAAAGCTGACACTCCTTCCCATGTTTGAAAGATTTGGTTGCTAACAGGAGTTAACTTACAGGCTGTGAGTCCGAAGCGGGAGGAATTATGATAAAGTCTTGTCTACAAGACCAATCCCAGAAAGTAAACTGTTGCTTACAATCCATGTGTTTGTTCTAGTCCAAGAAAAGAGATTTACGTTGGACACGATAACTAGCGTCATTGTTTACTTTGGGGTTTGTACCTTTTGCATATCATTAACATGTACTAATACACACTTACACACCAAAGGAAATTTAAAGATGTGAATCAGACAATAGGTGCTCTTTAAACTATGGTATTGAAAAACTATCTATACAGACGATGCTATGCTCACAGTCTCGACTGGCCAAGCAAGCAACTGTATAAAAATAATTATAGTTTGAAATTCTGACGGGTACAGAGGAGATCTGATCTTACCGGGTCACCTGTCCCCCTTGCAAGTCCACAGAGAAGGTCTGCCAGGTCGGGGTGAAAGCTGTAGAGCTGATTTGCGTCCCGGGCATAGAGCAGATTTTGAGTGCTGCCATCAGTCACTGCCAGACGCAGCTCTCCAGGGTCCGCACGTCCAATTCCTATGGCCAGTACTGTCACGCCTGAGGGACAGCAATATTGCTAACTCACAAATATGGATACAGGATGGAGCAGACATGATGGTTTACTATGTATGTGTGTGTGTGTGTATGTTTTAATGAATGTGTATGGGTTAGTTGTTTTTTTGTGAGGCTCACCATCGGCCCTAACAGCAGCAGCGGGGACGCTAAGATCATCGGACGACTTTTCGTCAGCGATAACAACAACCACGCCGGGAATGCGTGTCCTCCGACCTCCTGGCACACTCAGGAGATACTGACGAGCATAGGCCATTGCTCTGCCTATACATAGAAACAAACTTTAGTGTTAGCGCAATCATTTATCAACTGAATTGTTGTTGTTACTTTTGATTTCAGTTTATTTTCACAATTCTTATGCTAAAAATACAAGAAAATATAATGCAATTAATTGTCATTTATAAATATGTGCTAAAAGTTTTGTTAATTTTAATTTCAGTTTATTTTCACAATTGTTATGCTAAAAATACAAGAAAATATAATGCAATTAATTGTCATTTATAAATATGTGTTAAAAGTTTTGTTACTTTTAATTTCAGTTTATTTTCACAATTGTTATGCTAAAAATACAAGAAAATATAATGCTATAAGTTTTAGTCATTTAAAAATATGTGTTAAAAGTCCTTTATTTTTTTCAGACGAAATATGAATTGTTTTTTCTGAGATTCCTCCTTACAGATTCATGTCATGATGTAATTTCATACAAAGTTTAATATGAAGTTTAACTTCAAAACACACACAGGTACAAACAGACCTATATTATTTCCTTGTCTGATGTTGAATGGGGTGGACCGAATGTCTTGTAAAAGGGTCTCGATGTTGCTGTGATGATTAAGGAGGAAGCGTTCTTTTGGATCTTCACCGTACAACACCACCCCCATCTGGAGAAAACATCTATTACAGTCACTATACATGTTTTTTGATGACTGTTATTTACCATATTAACTTAAAATAATAATGTTTGATAGACAAAACATATATACCATTATATATAAGAAACACTGTAAAAAGTGCTACACAGAATAAAAAATAATAAATATTACTTGACTTCATTCACTCTCTCATTCACCCTGATACAAAGGTCACCCTTATTGCAAAGACAACTAAAATATCTAAAAACACCATAACCAAAAAGTCCGCAGCTTTAACCAAAACTCACCTGAGAGTCTCTGGGTCCAATGGAGGTGAATGATCCAGCAGCACTGGCAAGCAGAGGCAACACAGATTCAGCCAGACCAGATCGATCACGAGACGCAGGGACAAGAAAGACCACATCCAAACGCCCTTCAACGCACACTAAGACATGGCAATATAATGTATAAGCAACATGGGAATAGACATTGACAAATGAAGCTGTCTGATATGAAAAGACTCTATTGTAACATCAACCAAATAAAGTTCTTGAATACTACTGTACAATTTTTTTTAGATAAGGTTTACTCCATTTGATCTAAACAAACAATACTTTTTATAAAAAGGTCGGAATAAACTGCAGTTTAAATGTATTTTTGATATTTTGGAATGGCCCTGTCAAAATTTCTTTGTTCTGATGAACACTGAGGAAGATTTCATTTTGAGAAATGTTTGCAACCAAACCATTCATGGACCCCATTTACTTCCATAGTATTCTTTTTGTCAACTATTGAAGTGAATGGGGTCCATGAACGGTTTGGTAACAAACATTTATCAAAATATCTTCCTTTGTGTTCAGCAAATGATAACAGAATTTTCTTTTTTGGGTGATCTATCCCTTTAACTAATATAGGAATGTAAACATGAGACATGTCTTTATAGGTAATTGTTATTAAGCAAGTAATTGCTGGCATTGTAAATAACAATAAGGAGAAATTGTGTAACCTGTGCGCTCCTCCACAGAGCTCTCAGATCCAACGTGGTTCTGAAAAGTGGGTTGCACAGTGAAGCGGTAACGGCGGCCTAAACGCAGACCAACCACACGAAACGAATTGGCTGTTCCAGGCAGCGTCTCAGACTGACCAGGTCCTGTGTCTAAGAGAAAGCAGTATTTATAAAAGTTTTAAATGTACACACATATACCTTTTATTCAAGGTTACTTTTCTTTAAAAGGTACTACTTTAAAAAAAATGTTTAAGAAGAAATTACTATTCTAGACCCACACAACCCATCCCAGGGCTTAAAATTAGTTTCTGAAAATAAAAATTCTCCTCTTACATTGTCAGACAAAAATTGTCCCTAGCCGTCACCAGGGTGGTACCCTTTTAAAAAGTACACCTTTGCACCTAAAAGTCATATAAGTACCTTAGAGCTACATACTGGTACCAAAGAGTGCATTTTAATGGAGTAGTCCTCTTTAAAGATGGGGTCCACTGACTTTTCATAGAAGGACATAAAAATACTATGGTAAGTCAATGGGCCTCATCTTTTAAAGTGGACTACTCCTTTAATACATCAAAGGTACATATTGGTACCAAATGTATACTTATCTGTACCTAAATGGTACATAGTAGAGCCTTTTTAAAGGGAACTGTCCTTGAGACAACTAGGGCCATTTTAATTTTTTATTTTTTTTGCAAGTGTAGATGACTCATACTTATCATAGCTGTTTAAAGCCAAAAAATACAACCCTTGAGATCTGATTTCAAATCTGACAGGTGCTATAGGAGTGTGATCATGGTCCACTGCTCTTCACCTTTTATTAGAGACGCTGCTGTGGCTCGTTTTCATCTTCTTGTCAAAAGTGTTTGTATTAGGCACAACTGGCATGTCAAAACTACAGCTCATAACCAACTCTCACTTGACTGATTTTTAAACGCGAGCTGTGCAGAGACAGTGTTGCATCTCTCGTGTGTGTGTGTCAAGTTGGCACTTTTGCAACTATACCACTATTAACAGCTTGATGCAGTCTATGATAAGAAATATGCAAGAACATGCATTTTTTTGCAGGCACAGCTCCCTGGAGGCATACACTAAAATCACAGAGATTAATCTTAATGTTTGTGCATTAGTTTATGGGGCGGTTTCCAGGACAGGCTTTATCCTAGTCCCAGACTAAATGCAAGTCTGAGCTGGCTTAATTTAAATCATCTTGAATTGACATATTTTAACATAGATCATTGCCTTTGCTTGGTCTCAAAATGCACATCAGTAAAGTTTTATTATAACTACGGCATTGTCCTGGATTAATCTAAACCCTGTATATTTTTACTTTATTTTTGCATGACATCAAGCCCTGCAAATATGCTGCAAATGTTAATTTTGCAATGCTTTTGTAATACAAATTTAAAGGGTCAAAGCTCATTTTTGAGACTGAATTGAATTCAGAGAGAGTGCATAAAAGCAATAAAGAGATGCTAAGGAAAATCTTCTTTTACTTTTCTTTTTCTTTCTTCTAAAAAATGCAATGAAAAATGTTTTGATATATAGTATATCATTACATATTACTTAACAAATTTCTCAAAAGTTGCATTCAAACAAAATTCTGTATGCCTTCAGTTTCCGGCACAGTAGTATACGGTAGTTGTTATCTCACCTGTGTGCTCTCTCCATCGTAAAATATAACCTGTGGCTCCCGTTACGAGTGACCAACCCAAAAGCACTGAATTCTCAGTGCTGTCCGTCACGCTCAAACTGGACACGGGTGGCAAGCGTTCTAAAAGAATGAGAGAATAGGGAGAAATCATGATTGAAAGAGGCTGACAAGATACAGGAAAAGCTTAAAGGGGTCATAGTGGGAAAATCAGACTTTTTCCATGTTTAAGTGCTATAATTGGGTCCCCAGTGCTTCTATTAACCTAGAAACGTGAAAAATATCAACCCAGTAACTTTGTTTGGGTAAGGAATTTTATGCAAGCATGTAAAAAATAAGGGCGTTCAGATTTCGCCTGTTTTCTGAGGTAGGTAGCATGGCGAATTACAATAAAACCGCCCCTTAATCTGCACTATCCAACCACGGCACTGCCATTTAGTGCAGAGAGAAAGAGAGAGAGAGAAAAAATATAATTGACAGCACAATTGAGTTTCAATTACAACAAACCACCATCATTGCGATCAGTGTTTGCATTTCATCTGCTCATTTCAATTTTAAATGACAGGCCTACAAAGTAGCCATTTTATCATGCTATAATAAATTATCTGTGGAGTATTTTGAGCTAAAACTTCACATACGCACTTTGTGGACACTGAATATTTATTTTACATCTTAAAGAAATCTCATAATATGACCCCTTTAAAAAAGAAGTACTTATAAGATCAGGTGGTGTACCTGTGGATGCTCGGATGGTGACAGCTTTAGACTCTCCACCTTGCAGCAAGGCAGTGAATCTTATGGTGTAGATCAGGCCGGGCCGAAGTCCATCCAGAGTGTATGAGGTTGCATCACCACTAATTAGACGACTTGTTTCAGATTCCCCTAGAAAAAACACGATCAGTACATGTAAATATAAGTGTCTTGCGTATGTTTGTGTGTACACTATGTATGCCTGTTTACATACCTTGTGAAGAGCTCCAATAGATTCGATACGCTGTGGCTCCCCTCAGTGGTCTCCAGGTGATACGCAACGCTCCATGGCTTGAATCCAACACGCGCAAGCCTTCTACTACTCTATCCTGTGGTGTCACACCCCCTGTACAGTACAATAGGTTTAAATTAAAGCATGTGACACTTTCATGCAAAGCAACTTATAAAAGTCAGACGAACCATGAAGAGGCAATGACATGAAAAGCATCAAACGGATAACAAACCATCAAAATATGTCAATCTATAATACCAATGTTAATCTGTGCATATACAGTTACTCAATTTCTATTCTGTCCTGTCTATTTTGCTGAGCATATCTTCAGAACATCTGTTGCTGTACCTGTGGCTATATTATTTTGTTGTAATACACAAGAAAGTAACACTACAGTAAGTTTGAATTTGATAACATTAGTAAATGCATAAGCTAACAAGCTAACAATGAACAACATCGTTTTTATAATGTTTTCAACTGTGTTATGTTAGTTTATGCCAATACAATTGTTCATGTTCATTGAACATTAACTAATGTTAACAATTATAACTTTAGTAAATGCTAAAATTAGCATGAATTAAGATTAAAAATAATTAGTTCCTTGATAGTTCATGTCATAGGCATAAACCCATGGGGAACTGGGGAGACAGGTCCCCCATCTGAGTGTCATTAAAAACCATGTGTATTATAAATAATATAAAGATATATACGTTAAATAATTGTGTATCTAGCAGAGGTGGCGCAAATTCAAAGTATGTGTTCAGAGTCTCATGTGTGTTGCTCGTCATGTCAAAATATGTGTTTGTTGCATCATAGGAACCAAAATACATCTTGCAAGATACGTACACATGCCTGCATATTTTGAGCCGCACACATGATGGGCTAAATACATGTTGTGATGAGCTTAGCATCGTGCGCCCTCGAAAAAGAAGTCACTGGCTGCCACTGGTAAGTAGTAAAACAATACAAATGTAAATGGGGCAGAAAAAAAATGTGTTTTAAATTTAGAAACATTATGAGTTCCCCCTTCCTTGCTCACTTTCTGTTTTCCTGTTTACCTCTTGTGCTACAAACACAAGTCTGATGAGAGAACAATGAAAGTTGTCAGTAGTTGTGAAACTCCAGTAAGTTGGATGTCAAAGCCATTTTATTCACTTTAAACATCAGATAAAATTATTCTGATCTTATTAATACAGATGATGCTGAGTTCATTATAACTCATGCATTTTTTAATCTTCATTATAACATGTATTTTTCCAGGTAGCGTGATTGTGGACAACTTTAAAAACATTCCAATAAAAATAATGGTTTTTACGAAAAATATTAAGCCCTTTAAAAAATACTCTGGAGAAGTTTTATGTTTATTGTCGGCCCCTACTGTTACATGATATTTATGCACATGGTTCCTGTTAATGTATTTACCAATGTTAAAGGTACAATGTGGGACTTTTAGCGGCATCAAGTGGTGAGATTGTGAATTGCAACCAACAGCTCATGATCAGTACACACCTCAGCACTCTTTTTTGAAATGCATAGTGAAGCAGCCACAGGACAAACACGTCATCGTCTGAGACCACGTAATAACAAAACGCACTCTATAGGATAGTTTGTCCTTTTAGGGCTACTGTAATGAAACCAGCGGTGTATGTAGATAAAACCGGCTCATTTTAAGGTAATAAAAACAATACAGTTCATTATCTAAGGTCTTTATACACCACTGATAATAGAGTTATGTATATTATATTACATTTCTGTCAAGAGATCCTTCTAAAAGTCCCACATTGCACCTTTAACAAATATAACCATTGTGTAGTGTTACCAGCACTAAGTATGACGTATTTTCACTCTTGAAAATCACTCACCTGTAGTGACTCTGACGGACACAGGTGGGCCCTCTCTGTTACGGACAATAGCCAAAACCTTGACCTCATACTGTGCCCCCTCATCTAACTGCCTCAGATCCACTGATGTTACATTGCCACCAACCAGCTGACTCCTCTCCTCTCCACCTATAATCACAAACACAAATGCAGAAGTCTGTTACTGTTGTTATTAATCTATTACTAAGTTTAGGTAAACAACCCAGAAAATGTTACTGCTCAGATTTTGCTCTTGTAAAACTAATAGAGATTACAGTTTAGAATCAAAGTTGTCTCAAAAGTTTTGTTTTTTAAATTTCACATATTTAATTGTTTTTTATTTACTTTGAAAACATTTTATGACAAATGTTTATAATGAAATTCGTGAAAGCAGTGCTGGCAGGCTTAAAGGAGCATTTCACCGGTGGAAACATTCATCTTTATTAAAAGTGGATCATATTTGTAGTCAAAATGTAACACAAATTTAGAATTTGGTGCCTATTTGACCGAGAAAAGGAGTGTTTGTAGTCTCACCCCCTCTACAAAGATATAGGACTTCCTTCTTTCAATGATGCAAAATAATGATTTTTACATCATTGAAAGAAGGAAGTGCAACACTGAAATCCATATTTCTCCTGTCTCAGGGGAAACAGAGGGAATGATGCATTCCCATTCAAAAACACGACTGGGTTTCTAACTATACAAAGCTTAATGCAAATGGGTGAAGTGTCCCTTTAAGTACTATAGCAAATCTAAGCAAACACTGTGACATCTTTTCTGAACAAGACACAAAATGCATATCAAAACAACATGTGAATGCTTTTTCAAATGATCTCACCATCAGTCCTCTTCCAGAGTATTCTGTACGATGTTGCATTCTGAACTCCGACCCAGCTGACACGGACGACCTGACCTTGGGCCTCCACCACCTGTAAATTGGTGACATAACCAATTGTGGCCTGATCTGAAGGAAGAATGAACACAGTCAGGGAACTGAAAATACAACACAGATAATGAACTATTCCTTATCATTCAAAGACTAAACCCTAATTATAAGAGTTTACTAAGATTAAAATCAACTTTGATAAAGAGCTCTCTTGATAAAAACTCTTCCTTCCAACTAAGGATAAAAATGTCATGTGAAAATGTTGAGAGAATTAAAACCTCACTTAGCAACGTATGTACAGTATATGTGACCCTGGTCCACAAAACCAGTCATAAGTAGCATGGGTATATTTGTAGCAATAGCCAATGATACATTGCATGGGTTAAAATCATCAATTTGTTTTTCAATGCCAAAATTCCTTAGGATTTTAGGTAAAGATCATGTTCCATGAGAACATTTTCTAAAATTCGTACCGTAATATATATCAATAATTTTATTATCATTAGTAATATTTGTTGCTAAAAGACTTCATTTGGACAACTTTAAAGGTGATTTTCTCAATATTTTGATTTTATTCCAGATTTTCAAATAGTTGTATCTCAAACCAAATATTGTCCTATCCTAACAAACCATACATTAATGGAAAGCTTATTTATAAATCTCAATTTGAGAAAATGTACCCTTGTGACTGGTTTTGTGGCACAGAGGCACATACAGTATGTGCATGTCTACCTGTTATAGCATCCAGGGTAGAAGCAGGTCCCTCCCGTGAGTTAACAAGAGCTGAAACTGATATGTGGTAGGTTGAACCTTCCTGAAGTCTATCAATGGCATAGGAAGTGACATCAGCAGCTACAGTCTCAGAGTTTTCCACACCTGTTATGTAAAAAGAAAATAATTGTATTCAACAGTATCAAGTCTTCTGCTAAAAGTTTTAACTTTCATCAAAGTATTAGGATACATAAGTGCAGCCCATATGATGATGCTCATACCGTCGCTACGCCGCCAGGAAATTTTGTAGCCTGTTGCTCTATTCACAGAACCCCAAGATAACACTATTCTTGAGGATGAGTATTCAGTGACTCGCAGCCCTGTGACCGTTCCGATAGTGCCAACGGTTCTAGCAGTCACAGTGACTGCTTCCCCAACCCTCCCATCAATCACTGGGGAAACGTTCATTACAACAGATTCATCAGGCTGCAGTCCATCGATAGTGTGGGTGGTGATATCGCCGCCTAGGACACGAAACTGTTCTGCACCTGAGAAAGTAAGAGAGGGCACAGCTGACTGATTTAAACCAATATAAATAATTCCAAAAAATTGTTGCATAGACATCATGGGCTCTACTTACCATTGCCTTGCCTCCAAGATACCCGGTAACCCGTTGCCCTAGAAATACCGGTCCATGAAATCCTGACGCGCCGGCTGTTGGTGCTGACTACGCGCAAGTTGGTCACCCTCAGCGGTTGATCTGTTCAACATTCAGTAACCACAAATACATTTCAAAACAACTTAATATACATAAATAATAGCATCTGTAGTATTTTCACCTCGTTTTTTACTTCAGGACATTTATTTTCATAAAAATTTTATTTAGCCCCCACTCTTTGGCTCCCCCTGTGATGTCAGAAGGGGATAATACCACCCCTTAATCTGCACTATCCAACCACTGCACTGCCATTTAGTGCAGATATCAACAAAAACTGCACATTTTTTTATCAAACCTACAAAGTGGCAATTTTAACATGTTATAATAAATTATCTATATGATATTTTGAGCTAAAACATAACGTACATACTCTGGGGACACCAAAGACGTATTTGACATTTAAAAAAGAAATGTGAAATATCCCCTTTAAGACAAAGTATGTGAAAAAGCATGAATGCTCCCATACCCGCTATAATATACACAGTCGTTGGATCTCCTTCTTTGGAACCAACTAGTGCAGTCACGCTAACAGCGTAGCGTACACCATCTTCAAGGTCCTGTAGGTCCAGTGTGGTCTGATTTCCAGATAATCTTCTGTACACTTCTGTATTAGCTGTAAATATAGGATACATGTGATACAGTAATTTCAGCATTAAGATTTAAAAGGCTAACAGTTATAATATAACTTGTAACTGCTGATATATCTAATGAGAAAAGTTTTCTTACATTGTGTATTAACTATGACAATGTTGTATTGCGTGGCTCCAGTGACCCCAATCCATCCCAATCGCACAATGTTTCCAAGCGTCTCCAACACCCTTAAGTTTGTGACACGTCCGACTTGCTGCTCTTCTAAACTCATCCCAAATATCAACAAAAACAAATGGTCACTTACACAAACAAAGAAATCACATCTCGATTTTCGTTGACTTCGAATAAAATAATGGAAAGTTTTTCATAAGATGGTCAATGTGTTAGCATGACAGAAGCTTGAGGCGGTCGTGTGAGAACTAGCAACAGCCAAATGTTTCCTTTGCCCGAGGTCATCTTATGTAAATTATTTGATTTTGATGGCTTACGTTTCTTCCCCATCACAGAAAACCACCACAGGTTTATCAATGCCATCAAAATTACTATTTTGATTTTGTTTGTTTGTTGATCACGAAGTACAAAGTAGATGAGGAAAACTACAGTAGGATTCTGTGTAGATTCAAAGCGCCGCCATTATTGTTTACAATGCGTGGGATGGTGCGCTGTAATTGGTCAAGCAGATTTATTGCATTCTGCAGAGAAGGAAAACTGGCGTTTGTCGCGGTTTGGAAAAAAAGGGAGAAAAGATGACAGAATAACACGGCGGATATCAGTTTCGCGTAAAATTATGATTTGACTTTTTAATACCGACCAGATACAATACTGATTTTGGCGAAAACAACTTTAACTAAAACGGTTCTTTTAGGAACCAAATTCTAATGCATGGCTGTGAAGAACCGTTAAGCACCTTTATTTTTAAGAGTTTATTTATATTTAAAAATGCAGATTTAAACAAGAAAGTTATGTTTGTACTGATTTCTGACTAGTGATGATATATCTGACCTGTTGGTATGGTTGAAAAGAAAGTGGCCTCCTCTCGGCCTTCATAAAGTGTGAAAAGAGTTATGATGTACTCTGTGTTTGGCTGCAGATTTTCAAGCTCATAGTTGGTTGTGCTCTGTGAAAAATCCTGCTTCTGAACTCTGGCCCCTGTAGTCAACAGATGAAACGACAACATAATGATAAAAACGGTATTTTAAAGGGGTAACAGCGTAAAAATCTGAGTCTCCATGTTTAAGTGCTATAATTGGGTCCCCAGTGCTTCTATCAACCTAGAAAATGTGAAAAAAATAACCCATTAACTTTGTTTGGGTAAGCTATTCTTTGCAAGCATGTGAAAAATTAGGTCGTTCAGATTTTTTTTTGTGAGGTAGGTAGCAAGGCCAATTACAATAATAACGCCCCTAAATCTGCACTATCCAACCACGTCATTGTCATTTAGTACAGACAGAAAGAGAGAGAGAGAAAAAATAATTGAATGTACAATTGAGCCTCAATTGCAACAAACCATCATCATTGCGATCAGTGTTTGCACTGCATCGCTCATTTGCATTTTAAAGGACACAAAAACTGCACATTTTTGCTAGGTCCTACAAAATGGGAATTTTAACATGCTATAATAAATTATCTGTGTGGTATTTTGAGCTAAAACTTCAAATAAGCACTCTGGGGACACCAAAGACTTATTTTATTTCTTTAAAAAAATCTCATAGTATGACCCCTTTAACCAACAAATGACTCTGTGCTGAACTCTTTATCCTGGTCTGAGTACATAAGTCTTAAGAAATGTGTAGAAAGACAGACAGACAGACAATTGATTATACACAATTCACATACATTTTTTGCACACAAAAAACAAGTGTATACAGCAGATTAGGGATGCACCGATAGGATTTTTTTGGGCCGATGCCGATACCAATATTAAACACTTGTATACAATACTATACATTTGGTCTATTAGCTAGTTTATTTCTGCATCAAATAATTTTTACTGAACATGGATTGGATCTAATTAACATTCAACTGACCAACATAATAAGAGAGGCACAAATTAAGCTAAAACAAATATAATAAGACAGCATGACAACCTTCAAAGGTGGTTTTTGCTATTCAGCATTTATTTTATTAACAACATTAACTCATTTTTTACATATAATGGATTTCTTTATGCAGTTAATTAATAAACAATCGGTATCGGCCTTTCTCGTGCTATTGCCGATATGCCGATGGTTTCAAATTTATCAAAAATTGGCCGATAAATATCGGTGGCCGATACATCGGTGCATCACTACAGCAGATGTGAGTTTCTTACTTTCTCCGGCTTTCCATTCCAGCCGATAACCCTTAGCGCTCTGTATTAGGTTCCAGTTCAATCTGATGCTGGTGGGTCCTGTAGCTGTGGCTCTTAGGATCTGTTCCTCTGAGAGTTCTGAAAACCAAACGCAATAACATCCTTCAGCTTCTCCCCCAAATGTGCCATTATACAGTATTTCAAAAGCACCCGCATTTTTAAAGAATGGATTCTTTGTTACATTTAAGAAAAGTTACTCACTCACTTATTTTTTAACATGTACATTCACGTACAGACATCCTCACACAAACTGTAGCGATCTCTGATTCATATACAGTAAGAACAAATTAATAACAGTTCTGATGTTTTAATCCAGCAGACAGTGAGTCAATGACAAAACTAAAAGCAACCTCCTCACTGTCTGTTGGTAAACGTTAGTGAGTGAGACGATGTGTACAGTATGTGCCTCCCGTTATAAAAATGTCTGCTTTTCTTTCTAAACAGCAATCTGATAATTATCTATTAAACGCACAACTGTTCAGATAATGGATTTCCATGTCTAAAGCGTACTCTGTAAAACCATACATGTGTTAATCTGTGTGTGTTTGTGTACCAATCTTAAAGCGGGCACTGGCCGCAGGTCCTTCATCATCTCCATTGTACAGGGCTATGACTGTAACAATGTACTCTGTGTCTTGCTGCAAATTCTCCAAAGTGTGAGATTCACTATCACCTCCAAGTTTGATGGACTCAAAAACACTTCCTAAAAAAGATGCAGACAAAAAGAGTAATGTAGTGACTGTGAACTGCTTTTGTACTATTCACATACCGTAAGTAAAAGGTTGCCAGGTTCTATGTGGGCATTTATGTAAATAAAAATCCTTATTTTTATAGGAAACCCGAGGAGAAACATATAAAAAAAGCAAATAAGGGAACATGAAATGATGATCTCCAGATTGGATGTTGACCTGGAGAAGTACCCCAGACGACACTATAGCCTCTGGCCCCTTCTACTCCGGTCCAGCGGACTCGAACGCTGTTGCTGGTGACGGTCTCAACGGACAGCTGCTGGACACCCTCTAAAGGTACTGCACGTACACAGACAGAGTTATAGCATATACAATATATATAGTGCATGTATTGACAAATAGCATATACTGCAGTGTTGCAACGGGAGACATCACAGTGTTTGAGCATGATGTTGTATTATGCTTTTATTTGTGTGTGTGTTTTTTTAAGAACTCACATGTGCGGGCAGTCAGGGTAGCTGGTGAGGCACTGTCGCGGGGAAACAGAGGGTACAAATTGATGACATATTCAGTTTCTGCTTTAAGATTACGCAAAGTCAGAGAACTAGACTCCGCCCCCACAGACTGTTCCAAGAGTTGTGAAGCCGGCTGACCTGTTGACCAAACAATCAGGCAAGACACAATGATTTATAACACACTCAAGAAAACAAAGAACACACAAACAGATCATTTATTTCTCAATATTGCCCTAAAAAGCATTAAAATCTTCACAATATTGCTTCATATTATAGCAGCAGCAAAATCAAAGATATTCTGCATGTTGTCCAGCCCTAGCCTAGACACCAAATATGTTATCACAAGGGCATATATTTAAATATTACAGATATTATCGTTACAATTGTGCTGACAATATAAAATTACACTATATCATGACTCATAAATATATCATATTGAGGAGAATTCAGAGATGGCAAGAATAGACAATGTCACTACTCTTTATGTCTTACCAGCCTGAAAAATGAAGACCAATTTCACAATGTAAAATGTAGTATGTGAATAATATATATGCTATAAAGAAGCTGTCAAAATGATTTTTCATTTCCGCTTATTAAATCTAATGTCATGCACCACTTCTGGGTCCAACTAATCTCAAATGCCATAGGGAAATAACAGAAAAAGCACACTAATATACACTTGTATCATAATGCAAACTACCAAAACCCCCGATCCCAATTTTGTTATCTCCATAAAAATCTGAGATGACCAGACATGGACTCATAGACGTGGATTTTTTTGACAAATAATTAAAATATATTGCTGTTGGTGATTGTGTAGCCTGCAGACATTTATTTATATCACACTTAAATGTGTGATATAAATAAATGTGCTCATAATTGGATATTTAAACAGCATCCTCTAATGAAATGAGTTGAGGCCTGGACCCGGAAACAGTATACCTTACGTTTTTACTTAAAGGGATAGTTTTCCAAAAATGAAAATTTGTCATCATTTACTGACTCTCATGTTGTTACAAACCTGCATAAATTTCTTTGTTCTGATGAACAAGAAGAAAGATATTTTGAGGAATGCATAATTATTGGGATATCAATTATTGTCAACATTTGAAAAGAATTGTAGGTATATACCCAGCCCTGGTAATAGCGCATATTCACAAATAAATCCTACAGCATCACTAATACAGTATATGAATCAGTTGTATGTAGTCGCAGATTCAGCATTCATTCATTCATAGGCAGCGCTGGACAGAGACAAGCGGGTTGAAACATTGTTTCCTAGCTTAAAAAACTGACCCCATTAAACAGAGCCACACCTCTGTCTGCAAGCTCACACCTGGATACCAACCAGCAAATCAAACAGGGATTTTAAAAAATAGACACAATTCCTTCGGGGAATAAAAACTCTCTCACCTTTAATCTCAACCCTGCTGACACTGAAAATCATTAGTTAGTGGTGACAGCTACGGCAACGACTATTGTTCATACTTGAAAATATTATCCCTATGCATTAAACTACAGCTTGTTGTAACGAACCTCATATCGCCTGGGCAATAGATATCATGTGACTTTTTGTTCCTGATTCAGCTGTCCTTTCCATCTCTGCACCTCTGCATTTTAATCTGAGACTTGGATAAACCCTGTCCAGGAAACCGCATCTACATCTCCTTTGTTTTTGTCCTTCATAACTTCCCTGACTCACAAAACTAATTTCAAGATAAAATTTTTTAAAGCATTAGAGAATAAAAGAAAAGTGGACAAGAATGTGCATTATTGTGCGTCTATCTAACCTGTAGGGCCATAGGTGACTTTGTAGCCCTGTGCTCGTTCAGCTGGAGGATCCCAAGCCAAAGCGAGAGTAGAATAGCTGGCTTGGACGAGTCGTAGTGTAGACACACCCGGGAGTGGCTCTAGTTTGGGGTATACGTGACTGAGTAAGGAGTTGTGCAAAACAGATCTCTCAAAGATGGCACATATTTGAACTGTGTGCGGTTCTCACTTGTTCGGGCTTTGCCAGACACCGACTCTCCCAAGCTGTTGGGATACTGAGCAATAACGGTGATCAGGTATTCTGTGCCCGAGCGCAGCTCTCGTGCAGTATAGCTCCGCAAATTGCTGGCTATTGTTTCCTGCAGGTCAAAGGATCAAGTACTATTATGCTATAATTTGTATAAACAAAGGATTACAAAAAACATTTTGTGCTTTAAATGTAGTTTAAACAATACAAAATGGTCTAAAGATAAAAGTTTATATCTCCGGAATGCTAAAATATAATAACAATCTTAACTGAAACACAAATTAAGCCTTTCTGTGGTTGTTACAAACAGTTATAAAGTGAACTTTACCTGTCGGAGCTCTGCTGTGATTGGCTGACCCAGAGCAGTTAGGGGCCTATACTGAACAACATAGCCACTCACAGGCCCTCCTGCAGGTGTCCATCGAAATCTTAAAGAATCTGTGGTCTCCCCTGAAAACTGTAAGTCTGATGGACCACTGTAGGTCTCTGAAAGAGAAACATAAAAAGTGTGGGGTTGTTGAGACCATTTTGCAAGATTTATATAAAAAAATCACATGTAACAAACATTAATGAGACATATTCTTGTGTTTAACTGTGTCCATGTGTATGTGTGTGTCTGTATCAGGCCTACCATCATTTAAGTAAGAGCCCCCACTCGCTGTACAAACACGTGGAGACACTAGGGACAGCAAAGAGCTGAGAAGTTTGAAATTGGTAATCTGGAACGTGAACTCATTTTGAGGAGAAGAGGCAACAAGTTTCAGCTCATTTGCATCAGCACTTTTTATACCTAAGCCATACAGACGCAGGGAGAGAGAAAAACAAAAGTCATGTATTTCTTTATCTAAACCGCTCACAATAAATCAACAATACTTATATATACAACCATGCACACACAGTTCCTTACCTACTGCAAATATTTTGACTCCTAAATTACGTAGTTTTTGAGCAGGTTCCTGTACATTGTCTTGAGATTTACCATCAGTAATGAGAATAGTTATCTGAAAAAGTAAAAGACCGACTGGAAAGTCAAAATTGTTCCTAATGTATTGGTATGTAACCCTGGACAACAAAATCAGTCATAAGTGTTACTTTTTTTAATAAATAAGTTTTTTATAAATGTATAGTTTGTTAGGATAGAACAATATTTGGCAGAATATTTGGAAAATCTTAATGGAACATGATCTTTACTTAATATGCTAATAATTTTTGGCCTAAAATAATATAATTTGAAAATTCTGACCCATACAATGTATTGTTGGCTATTGCTACAGTACAAATATACCCATGCTAGTTATGACTAGTTTTGTGGTCCAGGGTCACATATCAGGTTATGCACTTCAATATCACAGGAGGAAAACTTTTAATCATAAATTGTTGCAATTAATGAAGCATATGTATGATTAAAGTGACATATAGGCTGACATGGACATTTCCATTAAAAATCTGCACATTTAACAAATCACACTAAAACTAACTATCACCTTTGGTACATCTCTGATAGAAGCAGGGTTAAAGAAGTTATCTGCAATGTATTTAAGGCCAGCCCCAGTGCGTGTGTTTCCACCTTTATAATTTATATTCTCTATGGCAGTTATGAGCTCAGTGCCATTCAGGTATGCAGTGAAGGTAAACTCCACCCTGATTAGGATAAAATACAAGAATGTTATTAACACTTCTCTCATGCATGCATCATGCATCCATTCACCTTTACTGTACATTTCTAATAAATGCAAAATCCAACAAAATTTTTAACCTTAAAAATACTTTTGGGTGATTCTCGCGAAATTTGACTTAAAATTTTAATAAAAAAGTAAATGCAAGTAAGAGTATCAAAATAAGAAGCATACAGTTAAAAACATCTCTTCATGTACTATTTTGCACATGATTTCAAATGACATCATACAAACCAATTTTTTTTTCCACATTTAAGGGGAAATTTTTCATTACCGCAACGTGTCCAAGACTGGATTTGGGTTCTTTGACATGGAAATATTTATAATTATAAAATATAATAATATAATAATTATCTAAAATATCTAAAATTATCTATAATAATTATCTAAAAAAATAAAAAGTTTCAGTGATTGTTATACTATAAACATACAAACTACAAACAAACTATAATTCTATAGGACATATTTTTTAAATCCTCTAAAAATAATGGTTATAGTAAGTTCAGACCTTAATTAATCTTATATATGCAAAAAATTCTGATGCTGGACACTTTCTACATCCGGATTTTGTGAGAATCACCCATTTTCATACCACACAGTTTATTTATAATAATCAAAAGGAAAATATATGAAAATATAAATGAATGAGCTACATTGTTTTAAGTACACTACCCATCAGTGTTTACAGTTCACACACCTGGCAGTATCACTGTACTGTACGGCCCCAAAGCGGATGCCATTGGATCCCACTGCCCTCGCAAAGGGTTTGACAATCCCTGCCATAAAACTTTTAACCAACACAAAATTGGCCCGGCCAATACTGGATGATCCATCCACAAGGAACACAATATCTGCTGCACCGACATCATTGCACTGGCCTGAACAGAAAAAATAAAAAAACACGCACAAACGCTAAGATATACACTGCTTTTTCATTATCCATTATGTTAAAGGGATATATAAAGATTTATTGTAAAGGCCTTTAAGGGCTGGATCTCATTTAAATTATACAAAATGTTTTGCTGCTGTCAAAATTGGGTTGAATTATGCCCCAAGCCTATTGTGGTCCAACAATCTTTTGTGTCACTGTAGGTTAACTGTAATGAATTTTGCCATAACATCTGTGGCGTATTCTATTCAGGTATTCAGTGGAGGATTAGAATATGTAGGGTGTGATATCTCATCGAATAGTCTTGAAAGCCATTTTATGTTAACAAAGAATCTGGGCCCATTTATTTAGTGGCTGGTGCATCATCTCTTCCAGAAACAGCTATGTCTACAATAAGTAATTCGTTATACTATGTGACTCACCGGCTACATAACTTCCCCTAGGAAACTATAATTAACTGGCATAGTTTTATTTGATCCATGAATAGCCACTATACTTGACAGGACATGTATGTTGGCAAAGTGATTTGTGACTATAAGATCTCCCAGGTTAGTGTAGCAAATGTCTGAGTATCTATACAGAAGCATCAGTGCAAACCAAACATACTGTATGTTGGCATTAAAAAATGCTATTGTCAGGATTTACTAAAGGCATGCAGTGAAAAATTAGCAATGAAAGGCGTGAACAAATTGTAGTTAGTTTTGCGATTGTCATCATTGCATATTTATTTGTAGGAGTTTCTTTTCCAGATGCAAAATTTTATTTTAACATGTGCCTTGTCAGTAAATCATCTGCAGACATTACCACCACCACCATTTGGCTTTTTTGGAAATGCACTCTCATGCTAATTTGCTCTGTTTAGTAAATCTGGCCCTAAATAAAGACATTGGGGAAATTGGGTAGAAGCATTTTGTTAGCAGTGCAAAAGGTCAAGTTTGATTCCTAGGCAATACGTGTACTTATAAAATGTATACAATGAATGCACTGTTAGTCACTTTGGATAAAAGCATCTGTCATGTTAATGAAAATTTAACATGAAATTAAATGTGAAACTTGAAGAAATTAGCTTCCAGGAAAATACCTTGGGCCGTAGACAACATAGGGAGACACAGCAATACAGCAGCCAGCAGATTCCATCGCTGCAACCACCACATTTTCAATACCTACACATGACAACACAAACAAGATAAGATGAAGATAAAACATGCAGTCCTCTAAGAAGACCAAAATTAATTACATTTGCAGCATGTTCTGTTTTCATCTGCATTAATGTAGCAATGACATGTTCCTTCTTAAGGTAAGGTGAAAGCTCATTTACCATGAACATCTGGACAAAGTACAAAGAAACTAAGATGCAAGGTGGGACTTGCAACCTGCAGCAGACAAATAAGAGGGTAAAACATGACCTTAAATAAAAAGGTTCAAGATCAAAAGCAGCCTGACAATGGCTAACTTTGCAACACAAAAGCCCTTCTCAATTGCAAGAACACAAAACGGACTTGTATTTTCATGGAGACCGGTTTTGCATGGCAACCTTGGAAGAATGAACTTGTAAGGATGTGAGGACAGAGAATGCATCTTTGTGAGAAGTGAGATGTGCTGTGATCTTCCTGTTGGTTACCTGACTTTCTTAGCATATTTTAACTACATCCAACATCGCAACATTGATAAAAACATACCATTATTTACATTATTTATCAACATTCAATGTAGATTTCAGCAAAACAAGCATTTCTGCTTGTTTATTCCCTTAATACAAGCAAATGGGTACTTTTAAACGCGTTCTCATCTTACCTCAGCTTAAATGATAATAACAAATAGCGGCCTAAATGTGAATATCAGACAATAGAGTAATACATTCATAAGACCAAAGAATGCTCATTAAATATACCACAAATTAATTTTATCTCATGTTTGACCATCAGGCACAACTACATTTTGTGATGCATAAACAGTGATTTTCCAATGTTACGTGGGCTTTCTGCTTCATTGTCGTTTCTCTAAAGATGCATACTGTATATTTAAGCTATTGTCTTTAAAACCATGTTAAAAGTATTATGAGTAGCAACCCATTCCTCACCCATCATTTTGCCACAATGTTTTATGGGACTTCAAGCGGGTCTGCATTTGATGCATCATTGGTATAAAGAACAAATGGGTACTTTAATGCGTCCTCTGTTCTTGAGCATGGGAACCAGACTCTTTCGGTTGATGACAACATAGAGCAAGGACACAACAACGCAAAATCGCATAAGAACACATATCGAGAAACGGCCAAAGAAAAGTTAATTTAGCAATGACACTGATAGCGACAATTCTCTCTGACCAATCAGTAATCAGCAGTGTTCACACGTCACGCTTTTCATGGTTCCCACACCTTAGCTAACTTCCAATTCAATGACCTTTCAAGGACTTTCCGGGTCTAATACCCTAAATTCAAGGACTAAATGTGGGGACACATTTCAAGTGAGAGCTAGGTTACATCGTGTTCCTTTTGAGGGAACTTGCGCTGCGTCACTGCAGTGACACTTTGGGGACGCCTCCAGGGGTAAGTGCGTGCAAATGAAATTTAACCAATGGTGAGGCTTAACAACAAAGACAGGGTGACGTGGGAACCAGGAAGTATATTGCTATCTGAAATATTGCCAAAGACAGCGTTTCAGGGACGCAGGAAGTATGGCAAGGGAGAAGCAGCGTCTCGTTATCTGCTAAGGGAACAACAGTTACATACGTAACCCAAGAGGTTTTCATGTGTCAAACACAGCTATGCAAAAAAGCATTTTGGTATGAATTAACATTCGCATACAGAAGATTTTAAAGCGAACAGTTAAGCACGTGTGCTTAAAAAGTCTAGAATTTATGATATTATCCTACACTATACAGGGAATTATACAGATTTTTTCCAAAAAACTTATTGCATAAAATAGATTCAAGCACTTTCAATGACGTGTATCTACGTATGTATTGAATTCTCCCCCCCCCCCAGTTTTACAAACTTTCAAGGATTTCAAGGAACCGTGGGAACCCTGGCTTTAGTATCGCTATGGCACATTTGCACCTGATCAACTGAGGTGGTACTAAAAAAGATCAAGTACTAGGCACAGTGGAAAACAACCCGAAACTGAGCTGGACAGAGCCGTACCAAGCCGTACTATACAATGGAAAAGCAATATATTTGTTTCTGATGTCATATTTTAAAATACATTTCCGACACATGGGTCTGTTTTAATTTATATGAAGGGGAAATGGTGGTTCATGTTTGGCTGCAGTTGCAGACACAAATAAAGTGTCCATATGTCCATTATTAAACCTTCAAAGACCTGAGTCAGAGAAACATAAATGAGTAATTGTGTCTATTGATTTCTTTTTCCGGTGTCTCTTACGGTGTCCGGTTGGAAAAAAAGTATTCACTAAACAAGAGCAGATTATTTTTTTGAAAATCAAATGTTAACCTATTGTTATGTCATTAAAGTTAATTAAAGATTTATTTGACACAGAAAATCATTCTGCTCATGTTTTATGAACAGATTGAGTAATTTTTATTGCTAAAAGAAAGGCTTTTCAGTTGACCGTTAAACTTGGTCTCAATTCTTTTGGTCAACAAAAAGCCACTGCATAAATATTTTAACCACTCATATAATATCCAGATGCTCACACTTCTTGTTTACCCTGGACACATGGAAACAAACAGAATACTGTATAAACACCTGTCCTAAACCCTTAAACCACGCACAAATACCTACGCCTGATGACTGATGTTAACAAATAAAATAAGTGGATCCTTTTTATTGTGCCATTTTTTTAATTAAATAATATGGTTTCCTTAAATAGGCTTTACAACAATTTACTTTATAAATATTTCATGAAACTACTGTAATGATAAAGTTAATCCAGATGCAGATACTGTAGGAACAATCTAACTAAAACTGATTATTTGATATAATCTTGTGAAACATGGCTTTATTTTTTTAAAAGTTCAGTGAATTCACAAGGAACAACGACCCTGATACTAAATAGCTCCCATGGCCTTATGGGAATGCACAGTAGATCTACTGGCTGCACACTTCAGTGCTGTCTGCGCTCTGCATAAATAATGAAGACACAGTCATTATGTGGTCCATAAGAGCAAAATTACACAGCATTATGAGGAGTGTGACTGCGACATGCTTAAACTGGCTCGTTGTCTGCTGCAGCTTTGTCAACCCTTTTAGCCTCTGTGCATTCTGTCGCTCTCTTTCACACACCTGTGGTTACAGAATTAATTCATGAAGTGTGTCACTGCACACCTGGGGTCAAGAGAGCATTGCCATCATTCACTGTAATGTGATATGAAAAAACTGTTTTATTTTTTGCATGCAAAGCAAATTGCAACAGCAGTTCCAACAAAACAGTTTAACAAAAAAATCTGTGTGGCTTCATATAAAACACTGAGGATTTACAGGCACATTCTTGAACTTTGTAAAGTGGATGCTAGGAGAAAAAAACAATAAGATGAACTATTTAAAGGCCACTTTACAATAGCTACACTATAACACACAAGACAGAAACTAAAACCCATTTATATTGTCAACTCTCTTAACTGGAAATTGAATAAAAATACATTTCTTAAAAAAGAACTGACATGTTTGTGATTAAAAGCATAAGTTGAGTTTAAAGAATTTTTTGTTGAGTTGAAAGTGAGTTTTTTTTCTTCAAATATTCCTTGTGGTTTTGTATACCTTGCAAATAGTTATCCAACCAAAAATCTGTATCAAAATGTCAACAAACAGCCATATTTATAGTGTCATGTTAAAGCCACAAATATGTAAGAATATTTTAAAAACCTTGTGATATATTTAATGCAGTTTTGTACTTATATTATTCTAAAAGTTCCCAAGGATTTGTAAATCTGTCTCCTTTGTAATTGTCGCCCTTTTAGTGACTTAAAGCGAAACTTCAGACAAATATTAAAAGTACCCCATGTACTCACCCTCACGCAATTTGAGATACATATGTCCATCATCTATTTCAGAAGAACACATTTGGTTATTTTTGTAAATGTCCTTGTTTTTCCAAGATTTTAATGGGAGAAAACATGGATCAGAAAACAGCTTCTGACTTTGAAGCCCAAAAACGTGCATCCATCCTTCACAGAAGTTATCCGCACAGCAGGTCTAATAAGGGTCTTTTGCAGGTAACTGATGCAATATTGTAAGAAAAATATTCATATTGTAGAAACTATGTAACACAACTGGACAAATGCAGTCCTGGTTCTCTGTCGCTGGCGCTGCTGTTTGCATGTCCAAATAAGAGGTTTTGTTTTTACTAGGTCACAGACAACCGTCAACTGTATTTTACTTAATGACAATTTAATATTAAAATCTTATAAGTTAACGGTTATTGTTCGTTTAATAAGCTGCGGTTGTCGGTCAGGAAAATTAACTGATATGAACATGCCTAATTGTGCCTTTAATGCAGTGGTTCTTAAAGGGACACTCCACTTATTTTGAAAATATGCTTATTTTCCAGCTCCCCTAGAGTTAAACATTTGATTTTTACTGTTTTGGAATCCATTCAGACGATCTCCGGGTCTGGCGGTACCACTTTTAGCATAGCTTAGCATAATCCATTGAATCTTATTAGACCATTAGCATCGCGCTCAAAAATAACTAAAGAGTTTCAATAATTTTCCTATTTAAAACTTGACTCTTCTGTAGTTACATCGTTAAGATCGACGGAAAATTAAAGTTGCGATTTTCTAGGCCGATATGGCTAGGAACTATACTCTCATTCTGGCATAATAATCAAGGACTTTGCCGCCGTAACATGGCTGCAGGAGGCGCAATGATATTATGCAGTGCCCAAAAATAGTCCTCTGCTATTGAAAGTTACCAAGGGGACTATTTTCAGGTGCTACCTAATATTATTGCACCTCCTGCAGCCATGTTACGGCAACAAAGTCCTTGATTATTATGCCAGAATGAGAGTATAGTTCCTAGCCAAATTTTTTAGCTCGATGCTAATGGTTTATTCAGATTCAATGGATTATGCTAAGCTATGCTAAAAGTGGTACCACCAGACCGGAGATCAGCTGAATGGATTCCAAAACGGTAAAAATCAAATGTTTAACTTTAGGGGAGCTGGAAAATGAGCATATTTTCAAAAAAAAATTGGAATGTCCCTTTACACTTTTTTAGCTTGAGACCAACCTTGTGTTGGGTGCATCCATTTGTGGTCCAAAACATTGACACAAAACTTGCAATAACTGAATAAAATTTCAAAAGGTTATAGTCACAATTTTAGCAAAGAGATTGGCACACAAATGTTAGTATGTGTGCGCGTGCTCTGATGTGTGGAATGTGAAATGTATCTTTGAAATTCAATTTGTAATAAAACATATTTTAGTATGTTCACACTGATTTTACAAACGTAAAGAATTACAGTATTGCATATACAGTAATATATCACATCATTTAGCAAGTTACTGCATTTTGCATCAATTCTGTGCAAGTGCAACCCTGATATATTTTATAAAATGTCATAAAACTGTGGATTGGCACCATCTGGCAGCCCCCAATTTGAGAACCACTGTGTGAGTACTATTAAAGATTTCACTTTTCCCCACCAATTGGTGATACTTTATGCATTTTGGTCCTAGTGTTCATATTTCAAACATAGTTGCATAACATGAAAATGTGCATGCCAGGTGATGATCTGCCTTAGGGGACAGGAATGAAATTGGAAACATTCCTCCTATTGAATAATTAGACACACTCATAACCGAGTACAGACTAAATTTAAAGTTCAAAATATTAAAGTATGAGAAAGGTCACACTTCCAGAACATGAAGCAAAGTGTATACTAGTCACACTGCCAACTATTTTGTTACACTCCTTTTCTCACACACAGGAAAAACTGAAAAAGAGAGGCCAAACACATGGACAGGGCTATACAGTATGTCAGAGGGAATTAAACACAAACAAATACAAAGAAAGCAGAGCAAATGACCGGAAAACAAACAGACATAATATTTGTTGGAGAATGGAATTAAGATTACTCACTACATGAGTAATAAGATAATAGGTGAGCAATAGAGGTAACTTTTTCCACATTCCTACTGTAATCCATAATTCGTACTTTTATACATGCATGTCTGTATGATAATTTTTTATTTGATTAACTTTGTCAGCGTTTTATTTCCAGCTATAAGATTATAAGCCATGTTTAACACTTTTAACCATATTCAAATCTATTCCATTGAATTCTGCATAATGTTCCCTTAATCAGCACCTTCCCAAACTAACAAACTATGCAAAGCTATGTAATATTGTGACATTAAACCAGAAGACAGAGAAGCAATCGCAAAGATGCACATATGTTATTGGTTATCTGCCTCAAAAATAGTTCACACACATGTGATAAAGTTTTATACAACCAAATGTTTTCTTCTGGTGTCTGCAATATGGGTGAAGAATATGGTTTAGAAACTGTGAGAATAGTCAGCAAGCAGACACTAGGAAACTTTAGGCAACATGAGAGGCTGATTTATAATTATTATAATTCTTCAAAGGATTATTAAGTCTTGGCAGCATTTGAAGAAGTTACTGAGAATTACAGCCGTTTTTAATAACATCCATACCCTCTCCTCTCATACCAGATAACCCCACACACTATAACGTTCAAAGAACAGCTCCTCAGCCATGCATGCATGCTCAGCAAGCGTTCACGGTAACCTAGACACCTTCACTCCCTGCCTATCTTAGTGAGAGATATGCAATGTGACGACGAATCACACAAGTTCAGCTAAGGTCGTGGTCCGCCCATTCTGCCTGAACGGGCAATTTGGAAATGACATGATGCTTATGTTCAAGAGTTAAAACACACAAACCACACAAAGAAAAGTATACTGTATGTTATATGCAGATAGATCCTTATCTGAATTTTAGCCCCCAGTTGATTTCGGCATTGACCTGAAACTGTCTCAAAACTCTTCTTATAATTCTTATTGAGTACACATTCAATTAATGCTGTGTTGCCCCTCTGATCAACATACGCTTAACTTTTTTTATATCGATCACTTCAGAATAAAGGACTTCTACACCCTTTCAACTAGGGTTGCCAACTTTGTCACTTTGAAATACACTCACAGTCTGTGAATCAGAAACGAGAGAATGTTCTAGATGGAAATGCAAATTCCAAGTTGGAAAGCCAATTCCAAGTTGGAAATGCGTTATGGCATTCCAGATTAATGCGTTCATGCACTTACAGCTAAAAAACCCACTATATAAAAAAGAAAAAGTGTAATCGTATTATATGACCCCCTTCAACGTATACTGATTGTGCTTGAGGGGGTCTGTGATTGGAAGACAGATGTCCGGTGATCATTCTCAAGTGTCGTAAATTGATAAGCACTGCTGCTGTTGCTGCTTGTTCGACTTCATGCGGTGCCGCAAGAACCGACACGCGGATCACATCAAAGTCCCTAGAGAGCATTTCGTTAGCAGTTGTATCACTGGTCACTGGTAAGATCAGCGTAGCAGTCAAAAAACGGGAGGCGAGAGGTCTCGTACGGCAGTAATTCCCAACCTTTTTTACTTCGAGGCCCCCCACTCATAAAAAAATTTTCCAAATAAAATTACACTTGGAATGACTAGACAGATGGATATTCGCTACGAAAATGGCCAAAACAAAGAAACATCTTGATTTTTGCTTGTTTTAGCTTATTTTAATGCTTGTTTTGTCCAACTTTTTATAATTTTAAGTCATCTTGAGGACCCTTGGAAATCTGCTGAGGCCCCCTGCTGTACTGCCGTACAGGATAAATCAAATAAGCCCAAAATACGGGACATCCCAGGCTCCCGGCTAATATGGGACAGTTGGAAACCCTACTTTCAACCCCTTTTTC
Source organism: Paramisgurnus dabryanus (assembly GCF_030506205.2). Taxonomy (NCBI): domain Eukaryota; kingdom Metazoa; phylum Chordata; class Actinopteri; order Cypriniformes; family Cobitidae; genus Paramisgurnus; species Paramisgurnus dabryanus. The sequence continues at coordinate 27,623,516 of NC_133343.1, read as the reverse complement.
ACTTTCAATGCTTTATCGCCTATCCTGATAGTGACTGCATTTTTTTTTTGTTTTCTAATCTTTAAGACCTTCTGTCCTGTGGAAAATAGCTAACCTGGTTAAAACCATACCTTTCTTAGTAGTAACTGTGTTATGGTCTAACAAAACTTCACAGACAAATAATTTTCAAAGGGCCGTCACCAACCGACCTCGCTCAAATGCCTCTGGGCGCAAATGGATAGACCTAAAACCAATCAGAGCGATGAAAGAGATGACGTATGCACCACTACCAGAGGGGGCTCGCCGCTCTCGCTAAGACCCATCCGTTTGGCCACCAAACTTGCAAGCTGGTATATCAGACTTTTGCCGAATCCAGTGGGTAAGACAGCGATAACATCTTTTTAAGATATGAAGCATTCGAGTGTTTTTCTTTGCTCGGGTTTTAACAAAAAAGAAAAGTTTAAATCGCTTAAAACAGACGCGACAGCTGACTCAAATGAGTGATGTTTCTCAGCGGCATCCATCTGTGCAATGTACAAAATCTGCTTTACCGTTGCTGCTGCGCTGTCGTCATTGTGTAAAGCCCGCCCCAACGTTTCTGATTGGTGCCGCGGTTTCTCTGCATTAGAAATGGGCTTGAATGGCCTCTTTGCCAGACTACTAGCAGAGCACATCTAAATTTGCCAAAAGTTGTCTGGGTTTTCCCAGCCTACAAAATAGCATCTATCCCAAATAAACAGGAAATCCACAGCTAAATTACTTGGTTTACTTGTTTGATAAGGGTTGAAGCTATTGTAGATTGTGCAAGAAAGAGGGTGTCCAGGAGCAAAACTGAAACCTCTTCCTCTTTACCAGTGGTTCTCAATTCCAGTCCTTGGGACCCACCTCCCAGATCATGATTTTAGATGTCTCCACATATAAAAACACCTGATTCAGTTCATCAGCTTGTTAGTGTGTTAAATCAGGTGTTTCATATAAGGACATATCTAAAACATTCTGGGAGGGGGGTCCCCGGGACTGGAATTGAGTACAACTGCTCTATACAGTTCCTAGATGTGTACACATGAACTGAATGTCCTATTCATATATGTACTGATTCCTTTCTCTTTATGTCTCAAACCATTATACTCTGTGATTTGATTCCTTTTACCAAATTTGTGACTGATAAAAAACCTTGCATTTTTTACAAAAGTTCCAATTAACCGACAGTGGACCGTAAAACACATAGTTCACCGAATATTTGCTTAATTTCTTACAGACCAGCCAAGATGTAGGTGACATTTTTTTCTGTGGTCCTTGATGATTAATTAAAAATGCATCTTAAGATACCATGTATCTAAGAGTCAAAAAAGCAAATACAGGCATCACAAAATATAGCCCCACAGTTCCTGATGATGAAGATGTATTATTAAGCGAAACGATCCTCTGTGCAAGAAAGTGAAAGTTATTTATAAACAGTCAAGAGTGTGACCTTCCTGTCTCATTAATGACGTTTCCGTTCACTTATCACTCATACTGAAGCCTCTATTTTTGCCTCTCAAAGAGATGGTACCTCAGACCACGGTTTCAGCTCAAGTTCTTCCTTAACGTTCTCATGAAGAAACATTGTTACCTATCTTAAATGGCATGAGGGTGAGTTAATTAAGAGCAAATTTTAATTATTTAGTGAACTACGCTTTTAAATAACTGACCCTGCAGCGACCTGTATCACTAACCCAGAACGACCTATTACTGACGTCACATCGGTTATCCTGAAGCGCGAAACCAATTATAGACAGCATACAGTAGAATAGATTTTACTTACCGCTCAGGACGGGTCACAAGAAGACCAACGTGCAACAGCAGATGACACAGTCCTACTGAAGCATGGTGTGCCACATTTCCTTAAACAAAACCTGAATTTTTTTCGGAGAACGAGTCGAAAGATTTCAAACTGCGCATTTATCAAACTGCTCGTGAGCGATGCGCGAGCATTTGCCAGCTGACTTCTCCAGTCAGGCCAGTCTTCAAAATCCTCTCAACGGAGAAATAAAATCATATCTCCTCGCTTGTGCTGTTTGCCTTTGTGAATGTGGTCCAGACTTGTTCAGACGCCTGCAGCTAAGTAAATCCATCTCTAGACATTCTGTCGTTTTTTTTTTACCTCACTCTCTTCTCAGGATCATCTTTCAGATCTCTGCGCGAGCTGCCCGCCTTCTCACATTAAAGCCAATCAAATCACGGATGTTCTCGTGCGCTTTATGCTCGTGCCTGTACCTGTACGTTACAGGTAAATTGTACGTTCGTAATTAAAAGCGTTATTTTCCCCAGGGCCCACAACATTACATTGTTTTATAAAATTAGAAGTGGAGAACAGACTCGATGGGTTAGAAATTAAGTGGCAGTAAATAATGCATTAAATGAAGTGCCTATTTAAAGACCATTGATATGTATAAGATCCAAGATTGATTATTTTGTACATGTATTAGTACATGTCCGCCAAAAAAAAAAAAACAGTGCATGTCCGCCATGTTTGCAATGTCATGTGAACTGTTCATTGAACTATGACGTAGCCTACTACAAAAAAAACTTATAATTTTACCATATTTTTCTTGGTATCACTTAGACTTGACAATAATTATAGTATATGGTAATAATTAATATTTTGGCAGAAGAAATATGTAGGCGAAATTCATATTTCTTCTGCCAAAATACTTATGCACTGACACTTTTCAATGCCTTTCATTCTTGCTTAATGTTTATTTATATTCAAGGGGACATTTCACAAGATATTTTAAAGATGTAAAATCTCTCTCTCTCTCTCTCTCTCTCTCTCTCTCTCTCTCTCTCTCTCTCTCTCTCTCTCTCTCTCTCTCTCTCTCTCTCTCTCTCTCTCTCTCTCTCTCTCTCTCTCTCTCTCGGCACTAAATGGCATTGATATCACAAGGGGAGCCAAATTTCACATGCTTGCAGAAAATGGGCTACCAAAACAAAGTCTTTTTCATATTTTCTAAGTTGATAGAAGCACTGGGGATCCATTTATATCACTTAAACATGGAAAAAGTCAGATTTTCATTATATGTCCCTTTTAATGTTTTTGGACTTTCACATGGTATAAATAAATATATGCATATGGCATGGATAGTTAATTGGTGGAAAACTCGGCTATCGGCAAAAAACCATCACTGTAAAGATGTGATACAATCATTCTTGGAAAATATGATTGGACAGTGTTTAACTAATTTAACTAATTAAGTGGAAAAAATATTATTTTATTTTTTCTATTTGTTTATGTTAGATTATGTTTTAAAATACCTTTTCTTCATGTCTCTCATTCTCTCATTTGCATGCTCCAGTGGCACACCCAAGCATCTGTCGACACTTATCTGGAATCCAAGCCTAGAGGGCATCCATCTTTTTGAGGCACAATCTTAACTTTTAAGAGGTTTTCACATTGGGACTCACACTGGACTGGTGTTTATGTTGTTAAAAGATTAAAGAAAATTGTTTCACAAATTTTGTATAAGGACATGCTTAGACTTGCACAGAAAACAAAGCCTATTGTGTTGACAGGGTGGTGGTATCCGATGCATGCTCAGCACAAGAAAAAGTAGACAACTGTTTAAGTTTCAAATGTTAAATGCTGAATATTGTTCATCTTAAAATTAAGTTGCTTTTTTTATTTGGTTTATTAGCTTTTTCCATTCTTCTAAAAAAAGTTTCATTATTGAAGCATCATCATTAGCATGTAAAGAAAAAAGAATACAAAATAAGCAAAAATGTGAACAACCAAATTTTCTTTGTTGCAATGATTTTCAATATGGTGTAAAAGCTATTAAACCATTGTGAAGGCTGCGGCAAGGCATGGTTTTAATTTTGAGTAATAACTTATGACAGATTATTAACTAGGGTTAAATGTAAATGTGTTCTTTCTCATGTACATCTAATTGAATGTTAGCCAAGACGTATGTTGACCCTTTATCTAATAAGAATACTTTAGGATTACTTCAGGATGCCACAATAATAGTTTTACAGTGTATGTGAGAAAATTTGGGAGTGCACCTACACCCACACAAGCACACACCCATTCACACCCACAAACACATTCCTTATAAAGACAGGAATATGGAGCAGTCTCATTTTTTTTATGCCAACTGAGATGCAGAAAGAAAGTAAATCACTTTAAGCAAATATGATCTTGGTTTTTTTAGCATCTGTCTGTTAGGGAGTTTACCGAAGTGAATGTGATGGCTAATATTGTGAAGGGGCAGCATGCCTCAAACATGTTTTACCTGCTAAAACAGCACACTGTCATACACCTTGTGTATTCAGTTTGCCATTTTCTCAGGGCATGCTTGTTCATTTCTCATTGGGCCCACAGGGCTGAGCTCTTGAGGTTTATTGCAGTTTGAATCATTGAGAAGATAGAGAGATTCTGAGTAAAGATACTGTACATGCAGTTAATCAATAGTGTTGTAGTGAGATCAAACTGTGGCATGGCAGGAGAGCATGATTGCACATGTTCCCCAAGTTTAACATTAAGTTTTAGGAATATTTTTAGCTTCAGGAAATGTGCAAAATGTTAAAACAGACCTTCACCGAATGGCACTAAAAATGGTTCTTCTATGATTACGAGCCAAGAACCATGTTTGTTTTTAGAGTGCACTGTTCTTCAAGTCATCTGTTCTTCTTGTGTACTGACAGATCAGACTTATTACGCCTCTGACGTAATGCTTGACACATTAAACATAGATGCATGGTATTTAACATTTAAAAACATTCATATGCATATATAATCTCATTTTATTATCTAATAGGGCAATAACTGTATAATCAAAACAATGATGCACTAAGTCCCCAGCAGACTACTAACAGCAAGCCTAAAGTACAGCGGTGTACATTTCACACCGGTGATTATAATTTGGCATTGACTGTCAGGACTTTATACTTTGGCCTATCCAAGCTCTTTTATCCAACATTGCATACAGTATCTTACAAGATACATTCATTTTTGTGCATTAAGTATGAATATATAGGCCTATTTAATTCAGATGGATTTATGGATAGATAGATCTCTCGAGAGACCACGCGCGTGCATTTTTGTTTAGAACAAGATCATAAGGAGTGCATGTTGCACTGTTCTGTCATGCATGGGGAATGATCTCAGCTTCAGCACAGATAGTGACGAGCTCCCTGATTTCTGCTTCAGTCCAGTTTGCCGACATGTTGATTTGCGTTTAAATCCCTGTGTCAAAGAGCTGAACCATAACTTCTTGTTGCGATGACACGCAACACGCTTACTCACTATGGCATGCCCCTTACGGCATTGTTTCGGCCTTTTGTTCACACAGGATGTGTTCTGTAAATGTTATGGCAATAACCAATAAGACCCCCCCCCCGGAACATTTGGTACATTTTCGTGGCCTCTCTGACAATTTTAAGTGCTGTGTGAATGGGGTTATAGATAGATAGATAGATAGATAGATAGATAGATAGATAGATAGATAGATAGATAGATAGATAGATAGATAGATAGATACTGAGAAACCATAGGTTACATTTGTATTTGTGATGTCAACAGGTGCTAAAAAACACACAATCACAGGTACAAAGAACTCGCACATGCCATACATGCATACACACATATGTGCATATTTTGTGATGTGGTTACAGGGCAGATGGTGAAAAGTTAAAGAGCCGATAAATCATTGAGATGATGTCTCAGCACTGCTTACCATATGCACATTTTTTAAATAGTTTTTATTTTGTTTACTCCCTATACAATCTTGAAATAAAAATAACATTTAGGAAAGTATGACGATCTTTCTAAAATAAAAACAGATCTAGAAGAGAAAGTGTGTTTGGCAGAAAAGAGGAAAAAGAACATAATTATTACTATATATTGTTTGTGGTAAAAAAAGAAAACAATAAAGCTATGCTTTGAACTATTATAATCATTTTAGTAATAATATGATTAGGAATTGAACATGACAAGCAACACATTAACCTCTAAACAGAACAATTCTGCTTTGCTAATATTCTGCCCATTAATACTTGTCAAGTTGTCATTTGCCTTCTGGGTAAGAGGTATTTACAGTGTGTAAAGATATATTGGTGGTTTTATCTTTTTACACTTACACCCACCCCTCCCAGCTATCACTTTTTCTCACATATCTCACAGCTCTTTGGGTCATCGACCTGGCATTCCAGACCTTTACAATACTTCCTAAAGCTGGAATTACAAACTGCTGTCAGGTCCTTGTGGAAAGAGAGAGTTGACCTTTATTGCTTGCTTGAATCCTCTTATCACTCATCAACAAGGCTGATGGACCAAAACCTGTAGAAAAGGCAGACACAACATTCTGCGAGTCTTATGTTAAAACGTGTACATACACATAGGCTTTTTCTATGGCTGTGTAATTACTTGTCAGGAGATGAGCTCATAGGAGATATATTATATGTAAGTATAATGCTTAGTGGAATTTCCCCTTTATCTTTTCTGGGCATATATGTATAAATCATTAAAACCGAGTGTATTCAAAAGCAATTTTTTATTATACGAATTAAAGGTTTATCAAAGTGGTCACTTCACCTCAGAAAGGAAGGTACAAAGCTGTTGTACATAAATTGGACATATTAGGACTGTCCCATTAACAACTTTTGTACCTTAATTGCTAACAGTTTACATATGAACGGTTTATAGGTTACCATGAAAACAAACCTATGAACTTTTGCCAGTTGAGCTACAGGAACATATATGATGTAATGCTTACAAACGATTCTTTTATGGGAGATGGTTGGTGTATATTAGTCACACTAAAGCCTACAGAGTTACAGATGCCCAACACGTGTGAGAAAGAGGGTTTGTGAAGTGTGTTTGGTACCGTAGAGCCTCTTTGAATGTTTGTAAGTATAAATTTATCACTGCATAAACTTATTGTGTTGAAGGATTAAGATCACTATCAGAAAAACAGCACAACATGTTTAATTTTAGTACAGTGGTTCATCAACTCTAAAATCAAGCATATGTATAACCTCTAGTTATCATGTCGAATGTGTAAATCTAAAACCACAAGACAATGATTAACCAGCACCCACAACTGCATTTATCACATTTAAACATATCCATTCTCTGTTATGATATGCATGTTTCGATTTGCTTGTGTTTGTATTTTTGACTAATTGCAGAATAGCTTAATGTTCTTGCAAGCAAATCTTGATCTTATTTGTTGGTTTTGATACGGATATCTTAATGTGGTTCTTTGTTATGTGGAGAAAGAACAAAACTGAAATAGATATAAAAGATTGTAAAGTGTATATGCCTCGCGGTGGTTTCTTGAAGGTATTTTTGCATACACAAGACTGGATATAATGTGCTTTGTGTATGTCATAACCCATTATTTAAAAACACAATAAAGTTAGGAGTGATTATTAAGTGCTTTATTATTATTATAGTGGTTAATTTGGAAGTTTTTAAAAATGTAGAAAACATTTTATACTGTAACAAAAGTTTATTTTTCAGTACAAAAGGTAAATTTATCATAATTGTCTCTTAGGGTAAATTATGAAATGATAATGAATTACTCTTGTGCCTTCTAAATCCTAAAGGTAATTCCTGGACTTTTTTTAAATACAATGCCAAACCCCAGATGAATATATGTATACAATTACTTCAAGACACCTGCATCTCTTTTAGCCTATTTAATGTCTATGATTACAATGATGGCTTTCATTTTATGATTTAAGTGAAGCCTATTCAAGATTTCCACCCTTACATCTCCCGTGAGCAAAAAAAAATCATCAAAGTGCAGAGAATGTACACATAATAAAGATAAAAGAAACAAAAATTAAAGGAAGAATGGGAAAACTTCCTTCACCTAGTGGTGAGACGTTACCTTACTAAAAACTGCATCCCCTTCAATGTGTGAATGTTACTGGTCTCTTCATTGAGTAAGTAACATTATTTATAAAAATCTGATACAAAACATCCTGATACAAAAAATAGCAGTTTCCACACACTCAGAAAAAATAAAGGTACAAAAGCTGTCACTGGGGAAAAAAGTATGCCTTTGTAACTCAAGAAGGCATATTAGTACCCCAAAGGTACACACTGGTAACCATGAATCCATATTAATACATCAAAGGTACATTAAATGTATACATATCTGTACGTAAATGGTAAATATAAGAGCTTTTAATGTGACTGTACTATAGGAACAGCTTTGTAGCTTTTTCTGAGAGTGCTTGAGCATTTTCAAACACAGCATCACTGAAATATTTCCCATATCAATACTGTATAATATAGAAGTCATCATTACTATATCTCACTTTAAAGCATGGATGTGTCTTTGGTTGTAGTTTTATTTTATTCATCTGCCCTTTACCAGTAAAGTAAAAACAAATGGGTGGAGAGTGCTTCATCAACTTGAAACTGGTGCTCTGTAATGTTATTAAAAATATATTCCACTTTCATAAAACAAAAAAATCTTATATTTTACTTCATATGGCTCTAAACAATCGCAATCCGGGCAAAAGGGTTGTATTTAGCGAAAAAAAAAATCGTCATTTTTGCCCCCCTAAAAAGTACTTTTAAACAAAAACTTCTCTTCGTGCACTAGCCGTTTTGATGCGCCAGCGTGACCTTACTTATTAAAGTATTTGAGTACATCCCATTTCAGCTGTTTGACCCACAGCTCCTGACCCATTGCCTCCACAATAAGATCCAGTGCCAGTGTTTACAAGCAGTGTTGGGGAAAGTTACTTTTGAAAGTAATACATTACAATATTAAGTTACTCCCCAAAAAAGTAACTAATTGCGTAACTTAATTACTTCTCATGGAAAGTAATGCTTACGTTACTTTTGCGTTACGTTTTCTTACTTGGCTTGATCTCTTTCAGGCTTTTCAGGTGTTTGCATATTTCCATCGCAAAAATGTCAAGCACTGGCCTGCCATCTCCGTTTCTGACTTTAACTTAAACTGAGTGCGTAATTCTACGTTAATATGTAAGGAATAATTGATAAGGCCGTTGAATTAAAATTAATAAAAAAAATTCTTATAATTCAAAGGACCACAAACATCGCTCTGATGCCTATTTTTAAGACATTAAACCGGTGTGCGAAAAATTATTCACACCCATGGAACATTTCACAGCCAATCAGAATAAACCATTCAACAGACACGCGTTATAAGTTCAGTTTAATTCAGTCATTTTTTTATCAAATTAATTAAACTGAAAAGTAACTTGCATTACTTTTTTTTTAAAGTAACTCAAATATTAATGTGTAAATTTATAAAGTAATGCCGTAATTTATTTGTTAGTTCAGAAAAGTTATATTATTACATAATGCAAGTTACTTGTAATGTGTTACCCCCAACACTGTTCACAAGAGGACCGTTGCAAGTTGTTGTATGAGGAATGATACTTATTAATGTCTTTGTGTCAGTTTATTGTTTAAAATGGTCAGAAAGTGCGCATTTTACATACGTAACCCGTGACCTTTCGATGTGATTACGTACAACTAGTGCAAGACGAGAAGTTTTGGTTTAAAAGTAAAAAAAGTTCTTTTTTTAACAAAAATGATGGTGGTTTTGCTAGATAAGACCCTTATGCCTTGGTTGCAATCATTTAGAGGCCTTTAAACTGTATTGAAACTGTAATACGTTTAGGGAATGTTTTCCTCAAAAAACGTAATTTCTTTTCAACTGAAGAAAGAACGACATAACCATCGTGGATTACATTGGGATGAGTAAATTATTGGAATTTTATTTTATGAAAGTGGAATATTCCTTTAATAAGAATGTCTACGCTTAAGAATCTGCATCTGCAGAACTTTGCTTATTAGAAACACCTGTTAACTCAAAAAGTTAAACACATATCCCCTTATCCCTTGCATGCTGGTTTGCTGAATATTTTGGCTCATCTGTAATATTCTTATTCACTCAGAAGTGTCTTTTAGTTCCTAACCCATCATTTCAAAATCTATTCCGTAAAATTCCACATTTTCCCGTAATTCCCAGATATATGGCTTTAGAATCCGGTGAACTAAAAGATAACCTGACAAAATAATTGGTGCATTCTAACACCTATTCATTTTAATACAGTAAGTGAAGATTTAGGTTTCATGTTCTCCAGAAGGTTCCTCACGATGACTTTGATCCTTCTATCTTCTTAAAAGCATCTGTGCCTCGCCTTTGGTTTCTTGCAAGGTATTTTTGCATACGTAGAACTGGATATGATATACTGACGGTGTGTATGTCATGTTTGTGGCGACCGGGGGGGTTTGCTTTTCCGGGTCGTAGGTGCGTTACATCCAGTGAGGGGGACGGACGGTATAGGGAAGGAAGGGTACTGCGTGATCTGTGAAAGTGATCAGGCTGCACATGTGTGTGTGAGAGCTTCTGAGGATGAACTTCTGCTGGGTTGGGAAATACGCAGCAGGTCGAGGGTAAGACCAGCCTGCGAGGGCATTTTCTGTGGGAGTAAAAGGACTGGTCCAATGTGGCTTTGCGGGAAGATATTGTAGGCCTTTTGATTAGGACTTCTGATTGATTCTCCTTCCCAGTAGAGCAATGGCTGGTTGGTAAAGTAGACCGGTTGTGACTGGTGGATTTCGACAGTGGTTCAGGGTGAGATCGCAGGGTGAGAGGTTTGTATATAGCAGCACGGGGACGCCTGATTGAAGTACCCTCTACAAGAAGATTCATTCCCATATATTGTGGGACCACCACCGCTGCCTGCAGAAATTCGAAAAAGAGCAACTTTACCAAACTTTACATTACACTATGTATTATATACAATGAAAATTCATAATTTACTTCTCAGATTATTTATGATGAGCATTTGACTTCCTTATTCACAAACAATTCCAGCAAGCAATAGTCATCATTTCAACGTCTATTATGTGTGTGTACCTGTTTGTATATGAGCTGAAAGCCACCAGTGTGAGCGTTGGGATCACATCGTCGATCCAGCACGACGCGCAGTGTGTCTTCCTGTACGGCGGGGCAGAGTCGAGCTGTGACTGCTGTGGAGGGTGCCATAGTGGGGCTGGCATTGACCTCCAACAGCCAAGGTCGCAGGTCACGTCCCAGCATGAAATCTGCTCCGTAGAGCTCAAAACTGGCTTTGCGAGGTTCTACGCTGTCCTGTGCAGTCAAGAGGGTTTGGATCACAGCCTCCTGCATACCTGGTACCACCACTTCGTCCCACAGACAACCGCGACCAGAAGCAGCCAACCAGGAGCGAAACTGTGAACAGGACCACATGCACTCTACAGGGAGAGATGGGTCACGATCAGGGCTTGGCTGAAAATGCTTCTGGATGGAGTTGTTACAGAGATGGACAGAGCTGAGGGTGGAAAGGACAGAAAAATTAAAGATCTTGGTGATCCTGAGACCACTAAAGCCTAATAGTGTACGTCACATGATTTTTTTACCTGTCCAATGTATGAGTGGAGTAAGGTTGGGTAGAAAACCGGAGGTAGCATTCACGGTAGAACCACACCGTGAGAGGGTTCCAGTCTGTTACCAGGAACCATTGCCTTAAGTCAAATTTAGTGCCATGAACAAGCAGAGGTCGCTCCAAATACTTTTGCACCACCCACTTACTGTCCTTCATGATGGCATGGTCTCCATGCACTAAACTGAGCATCTCATCCAGCTTCTTCATGCACATTATACCTAGAAGAACCATATGCACAGACAATATTAAATAGTAAATGAAACGCATAATTAAGCGACTATTAGCAAGGATGCAACAGGCATGCTGCATATTTTTAGAGAGTGCTGCGTCAACCAAGCACCTACTGTACCATTAAGATAAATGGAAATGTTAACAAACAGCTTTCTCCAGATATTATAGATGTAAGATACCTCTGCCGCGTGACTTGGCCCCAGGTTTAATGATCCAGATGTTGCAGAGTCCATCGGTCTCCATCTGAGGGCAAACATGGCGCATCTGCACCAGCATGGATTTACATCGTTCCACATACCCTTCACACCCCTCTATCTTCACTCCTTCACTACAAATAAAGCAAAAAGCATTCATTAAACTTGCTAGGTCTACTATTATACTGTCACTCTATGAAGTGGACAAAAGAAAACTTTTTTGGATGTTTTGATGACCGAATAATCAGTTTAAAAGAAATCATTTGTTTGATAATTTAATATTTATCCAAATAACCAACCAAAGTAAATTAATTTGCAATTTGTTGGAGCTTATTTTTAAATGATCATTTTCCAAATGCCGTGTATACTGTAATCATCTAAAGTGTGCATCAATGAGACATAGGTGCCACAAAGAGGGGCTTGTGTAATTGTTAAGATAAAGTGTCTATTTTTGTAAGTATCTATACCTAATCTTTATAACCACACCAAGACTGGGCAGGCCAAGTTGCTCCAGGGTTCAAATTAACAAAGGAATTCCGTTCTGAGTCAAACCCACTGTTCCCTTACCAAAAATTCCACCCCACCCAGTGATCAAAGCCTATTGGCTAATAAGTTAGTGCACTGGAGGTCAGCCCATTGTCACAACTTCTCTACAATGGAGGTTAATTGTAGTCTGATGATTGAATGATTTAGGTTTGACCCAAGGCTATTCTTTTAGACTTTTCTCTCTACGTTTGTTATCTTTTTTATTACAAGACTCTAGATTCTGATTGTCCAGTCGTGACATTTCAAGGTATGTAATTCTGAGATAACAACTGCTTAAAACTGATAACACACAGTATCCCGGATGCTGCAAATCATTTTGGCAGGTAGTTTAATATTAAAAATTAAATATAAATATTTCTTTTAATAACATATATTTACAAATGATTCAAACAAATAGTGTGTTCTTTTCAAATTTATTTCAATAAATAAATCAATAATGCTGGGCTGTTTTAACCCAATTGTTGCTTTATTTTAATCCATGGTTGCATAACAACAACCCAACATTGGGTTATTTTTAATCCAGCATGCGATCTGTCCAATATTTACCCATTATGGGTCAAAAATAACCCAGCCATTTTAAGAGTGTAGTACTTCATGGTATTTCAAACATTTCCCTAATAATTTGATAGAATTTTGGGTGAACTGTCCCTGTGAAACCAAGGGGGCAGGTTTATAATTCTTTACAGTATACTATATTCAGTATAAATCATAAAAAATATACTCACTGAATAACTAAGTAGAAATTCTGGAGAAACACTTTCCACTGGTCCTCCGAGAGGGTGGGTACAGCTTCCAAATTGACGTCTATGTCACAATGCTCTAAACTGTTCAGATAATCCTGACATACATGCAACGCATTGTCAATCAACCAAGTTCCCACTTTCTGATTAGTAAGCTTACGTGGCTTGCTTACACCTACAAAAAAGGAAAAAAAGTCTCATAATTTACTTAAAAGTTTGATTTCAATAATTGAATTCACATTGATAGCAATCTTTGGCCTTAGTCAATATTAAAGATGTCAAGGTTTTCACAGAATGTTTCTTATACTATGTAGGATGATTTTATGTAAAAAAACAACTTAAAATTTAGTTCCACTTTTTTTTTGAAAAGAGGCTCATTTTCCAGCTCCCTTGGAGTTAAACATTTGATTCTTACCATTTTGGAATCCATTCAGCTGATCTCCGGGTCTGGTGCTAGCACTTTTAGCAGAGCTTAGCATAATTCATTGAATCTGATTAGACCATTAGCATCACGCAAAGAGTTTCAATATTTGTCCTATTTAAAACTTGAATCTTCTGTAGTTACATTGTGTATTAAGTCCGACGGAAAATTAAAAGTTGCGATTTTCTAGGCATATATGGTTAGGAACTATACTCTCATTCCGGCGTAATAATCAAGGACTTTGCTGATGTAACATGGCTGCAGCAGGCGTAGTGATATTACGCACTGTCCGAAAATAGTCCCCTGCTATTGAAAGTAACCAAGGAGACTATTTTCGGGCAGTGTGTAATATCACTGAAAAAGGCACTGATTATTACGCCAGAATGAGAGTATAGTTCCTAGCCATATCTGCCTAGAAAATCCCAGCTTTCAATTTTCCGTCAGTCTTAGTATACAATGTAACTACAGAAAAGTCAAGTTTTAAATAGGAAAAATATTGAAACTCTTTGGTTATTTTTTAGCATGATGCTAATGGTCTAACCAGATTCAATTGATTGTGCTAAGCTATGCTAAAAGTGCTAGCGTCAGACCAGGAGATCACCTAAATGGATTTCAAAATGGTAAGAATCAAATGTTGAACTCTAGGGGAGCTGGAAAATTAGCATTTTTTTTTTAAAGCAGAGTGTCCCTTTAAGCTGAGTCACATATGTGCAAATTTTAATGTAGGTGTGTGTGAGTGTGTCATACCACCGGCTTTAGCACTAAGCATCTCTCCTGTTCTTAGCCACTCTAAATCCCCTCCATATCTCTCCTCAACATACAGCAGCAGACTTGTACATGCAGTCCGTCTAAAGTCCTCTGTAAATCAAGAAAAACAATGAAATATTTCTTAATAGATCTGTTCTGATGACACAAACACTGCAGGTTCAATCTAAGGTTGGGGTTACCCATAACCTAAATTGTTACAAAGATCATAAATAACTGTGAGCAAAGCACATAACCCCAGACTGCCCTAGTGCATTTTATTGCAGCATAAATCATAAGCATCTGTTAAATGACAAGATCACAGATCAACAATGCTACAGTACAAGTCAAGGACAGTTTTTCTAGATCAAGGATACTAACCAATAAAAGCATGCTTCTCATCCTCTGCTCCGAGTCTATAGCAACGTGGGAAAAACGTATCAGGGTCTGTTGTATCAAACCACTGCAGATTTCTTAAGTTCATACACAAGCCAACCTGAACAAACAGATGATTTAATGAATAAACAAGAGAATTATATTTAACTCGGTAAACCTTTATCTTAGTTCATGATGAACCTTAGTGGTGAAAGATCCCGCCTTTGCGTAATGATTGGTCATCTGGTCTTTACGCAAAGACTGACAATCAATTGAATCCCTCTTTGTTGTCCAGTATAAATATGTGGTCTCATTGCGAACAAGCCGTGACTAGGGATATAAAATAAGAATCAGAAAAATTTGATAAATAGTTTACACACTTTTGTTTCACAAAATGCATTCAGTAAGCCAGTTGCTATGGCAACCGTCATCAAAATGAAGCTTCACGGCTTCTAAGCGTACCATCAGGTCATACGTATCATCATCTGCATCATCATCTCTTTCTCCTTCCTCTCCTAAGGCGGTACAGTAACAGAAAGCTGGTTTGACTTCAGTCAGACATGTGTTTGTAGGAATGAGTAGTGTCAGGTTATCAAGTCAAACTGTCATATCAAGTTTACAATGACAGTGGGCCATTATCTAAACAGTTACATAGGATGTCCCCTACACAGACAGTACTTCACATATACAGAAATAGACACGTCTTATCGCGTGTCTAGTCACAATAGGTGGTGATGGACAGGGTTTCATTCCTGTCTTGCCAGATACTCTTACCATCACCATCACTGCTGTCAGGCTCATCTGTGGCCTCCGTTTCAAATTCTCCATGCCGACGGGGTTGTGGAAGAGAGGGACGGGGTAGTCTGCGTTCCACCCATCCTCTGGCACGTAGGGCTGCGCGGATTACAGGGTATGGGCCTTGTATTGAGAACACTTTTTTCTCCTGCAATAGCATTTATATTTTTGCATTAAGCAGATGCTTTTGATCAAAGCAACTTGCAATTATTGGTATGGTTTATGTGAGTGGTGTGAGTTTATATTAAATGCCAGTGTCAGTATTAATGACTAAATGCATTATTATTCTTTTTTTTTACTGACCTTTATTGCCTTGTCCACTGAAATCTTAGCTGTCTTCAGCCTGTCCCCATTAATCTGAGGCAGATTTACATAATTACAGCTAACTCTTCCTTTCAAGGGGGCTGAGACACACACACACACACACACACACACACATACACACACACACAAATGCTTTACAAAAATGCTCAAAGAAACTACACTGTCTTTCTCTCTGTGTATTTAAATTAGCTATACCTAAAAATAGCTAAAATAGTTTTAAATGATAATTATTAATGGCTAATGGTTCACAAAAATTACAAAATTCATGCAGTTCTTCTGATGATTGTTGAACCCAACATGACAGTAACCCATACGACTCAAGTGGTTTAAAAAATATATTCCCAAAACTGATTAATATGGGACTGAGTAAGTGAAATATTCATTTTTCACACTTTTTAAACTCACTCACTTTTGGCCTCACTCATGCAAATGTCTACTTTTACCAGCCTTCTCATTGTAAGTTATGAACATCTTACCCAAAACTATAAAAACAAAACTTACTGTAATGTTATTAATGGATACATAACATTCATGAGACCAAAGATTACTCATTAGATTAACCCAAAATGTATAATATATCTTGTTTGACCATCAGACACAACTGCATTTTGTAACATTTAACAGTAATATTTCGAATATTATGCAGGTTTTCTGTTTCATTGCCGCTTACGCAAAATGCATTGTGGAAAACTTGTTGTCACAAGTCCACACCACAAATCACCTCCCGATGCAAACTTGATAAAAGGGACGAGACAAGAACACATCTGGGGATATATGTGAACTTGGCTTGATGTGAACTAGAAATTGGAACAGTACTTAAAGGAAAACACCACTGTTTTTCAATATTTTACTATGTTCTTACCTCAATTTAGACGAATTAATACATACTTATTTTTTTTCAATGTGTGCACTTAATCTTTGCACAGCGCGTCGTGAATGTGTTAGCATTTAGGCTTGCCCCATTCATTCCTTAGGATCGAAAAAGGGATGAATTTAGAAGCAACCAAACAGAACATGGGTAGGTAAACGAGTATGTATGGTGGCACAAAACAAAACGTGGCAATTTTTTAAGCAGATCATAAAATTAGAACTATATTGTATGGCGGAAGAGCACTCAGTTTGCAGCACTTCAACCTTGGGTGCAGTAATATTGATGGAAGTTTGAGCGAGAGGAAGAGTAATCAGGAGTGATGATGCTACCTTACTTACTCGTGTAACTACTATGTATCAGTCTTTAAATGGGGAAAACATGGAAGTGTTAGGTGGCTTCTCAATTCATACCTGTTTGGATCCTAAGAAATGAATGGGGCTAGGTTAAATGCTAACACATTCACGACAAGCTGTAAAGATTAAGGGCATGCATTGAAAAAAGAAAGGTATGTATTAATTTGTTTAATTTAAGGTAAGAACATAATAAAATATTGAAAGATGGTGGTGTTTTCCTTTAAGTCACGACTGATTACTTATTTACACAAACCGATTGTTTGCTTTAGAACACAATTTTAACCCACTGGAGACATATGGATCAATTTTATGTATGGATGTGCTTTATTTAGCTTCAATAATTTGGGGTCCATTTACATTCATAGAAAAGAGAGAGATGGCATATCTTGTACATGTCTTTGTGTTCCTGTAGCTCAGTTGGTAGATCATTGTAACGCACTGGGTTCCCTTTCAATACGGTTCACTTCGCATTGCGTCAGTTAGCTGACGCTATGGGGGGAAACTCCTGTTTACTCCGTGACTGAAGCCTATTGGTTAACGTCTGTACAAAGTACAGACCAATGACGTTTGAACCCGCGCGCGGGAGGAACGCGTCCCTATATAAGCGCGGTTCAATCGTCAGGAGCTCATTATTTTCTCCTTCAGCGCGAACCTCTCGCTGCTCCGAAGAAAAGAAGAAGCCTTACCTCGCCGTTGACAAAAGCCCTGCAGCGGAGTCCAGGCCTAGCGTCTTCCCCTGCCGTTTTCCGGCTGAGAACCGAAGATAGCAGAGTCCAGGTCTAGCGTCTTCCCCTGCCGCTTTCCGGCCGAGAACCGAAGATAGCCTTCGCTTGCCGTGGTACGAGCCCTGTGCAGCGGACACGCCTGACGAGGTCTCCCCTGCGGCCGCCCGGTAAGATCAATATTTTTAATATAAAGCTATAAGCTAAAAGAGCAGGCGCTGTTGTAATAGCGTCCAGCACAGCGGCTCGGTGAGCCTCTCTGCTATGAATTTCCTCCGAGCGCGTTACCGGTCTGGCACCTCCCACGCCGGGACCGCGCTTATGCTTTGGTTGTCTTATCCATGTTTCGTGCTCCCCCTGCTGTTCCTCTCTCGCCGGGATGAACACACGGCGAGCCATGAGACTAGATGGATGCATAGACAAGCACACACGGACTAACCCCCCCTGTGTTCTGTCACACCGCAACCGTTCATGCTTACAGAGTCCCTTCGCTCCTCTCAAATTCAGTGGCGAGATCTCTGGCACATATATTAATCCCCCGAGTGCATCGGGTGATACCGTCACGACGCATGGCTGTTCTGTCTGTGTTGCTTCTCCCCTCTGCCGTTCCTCTCTTGTTGAGATGAACAAGCGGGGAACCGTAGACCTGGATAGATGCATACGACAAGCAAACACGGGCGGTCTGCCCCTGTCTCTGTCATAGCACAGCCACTCGTGCTCCACGCTCGCGGAGTCCCTCGCTCCTTTCCCCACAGTGGTGAGGTCTCTTAACGGCTTAGCTAGCACGCGGTATTACGGCTCGCTGCCTCTAAATGCAGCTGTCCAGTGTTCAACGATTACAGAGCTTCATGCCCCTCCCCTCTGGAGCGGCGCGATCTCATTCGTCTGCTCGATAGGGCCGATTCGCCGCTATTGGAGCACCAAGAACACTCATTATAAGAGAGCTTCATGCCCCTCCCCTCCTGGAGCGGCACGATCTCATTCGTCTGCTCGATAAGGCGGACACGCCTCTATTGGAGCGCTAAAACACTTATTATAGAGCTTTACTGGCCTGAGCCGATCTCACTTCAGATAGCTCATTTTTCGTCTGCCTGGTAATTTCTCTCTGGTTTAGACGGAATCAGAGGCAGAACGAATTTGTTTATAATATACTGAGGCCCGAATACCTCCCTTTATTCAGTCCCGTCCTATATCAGTGCGCTGAATATTGGTACATTCTTATATATATATACCCGGTTTTTCTGCCCTTTTAATAAACGGCAAAACCGCGGGCCTCACGGCAGACTTCCTCTCTGCGATGGGTTCAGTCTGACATTAAACCACCTAGACATACTGCTCTGCTCCGTGAGCCGTTTGGTCACCGTCACTACTGAGGCTTGTGCACCTGAACGGCTGAGCTCTGGTCTCCGCAGCACAGCTGCATCAACAGAGAACGAAACTGTCTGGGAGAAAAGGGGTTATGTCGCGCCTGGGCTGGACTGCCCTGTAATGTTTTCTGTGTGCTGTTTATCCAAACATACTGTGTAATACTGTCGGCTATGCGACCTCACTATAGTGGCGAACGGTATTTAATTCCTCTAAAAAGAGTAATTTCCGTGCTTACTATACTGTGTATTGACACCCACGGTTGTACGGTGTCTCTAAACACTTTATCGCCTTACTGACAAGCAATCAGTTATACGCACACACGGTCCGCTGTCCATAATTCTATCGACGCTAGCCGAAAAGACCCCGGTTTGGCCATATACTGTGTATTGACACCCCACGACTGTACGGTGTCTCTAACACCTTTCTGCCAAATTCGCTCGCAGCCCACCTCAGTTTCTCCGCTACGATGCTGATGGCGCAAACGAGCACGGTCTTACGGCTGTTATTCTCTCTTCCTAGAGGAAGGACAGCCTCAGACTTTTGCATGGCTCCAAGCGTTTGAATCGCGCCCTCTCCGGACGGCCACTCAAAGGCTTACAGCCAAGCGGTTTATGACGTTTTTCGGCCATATAGCTGATTTATATTAGCGGATCCGAAGACGCTCACACCTCCGCTCCAATACGCGGAGATATTAAGGGTAATATCAACCTCAAGTGAGCTTGCTACCCGCCACAATAAGTTTCAAAGCTTAAAGCGCGCGCACAGTCAGACGCGCGCGGCATCTCGTTTAAGACGGGCACACGTACCCCTCTAACGAGCCTCAGAAAGCTGAATATCGTGGCATTCTGTTCATAAGTCCACTTCAGTTTGACTAAGCAAAGGTCCCGCCCCGAGCTGACGGCCGGGAAGCTTGCTTAAGTTACACACGGCTGCATGAAGTGCTGTCATTACGAGCTAGCCCAGCATTTGCTGTGGGTTGAACACGCTTTACGACGGCAATCAGCCTTCGGCGCGTGGAACGCCGTTTGTCTCATATAAATCACCTTGTACTGTGAATACGGTACATTATGAGGATGATTTAGCACTGCAGCACTCTCGACCGTGTTATTGTGATAATGCGGTCGGGCAATCTACGGTGGTTTCATTATTTACCGAACCAGACTGAGATCTCGCCCCCTGAACAAGCTGACGAGTCATCTCCTTTATAAACTCATTGCATCGCTTTATAAGCTATGTTCAATCAGAGTGATACGCATCTCATGCTTAAACTACCAATATTAACCCATTACGATGGGCGTGCGGAGATGGCATCCGTGGGACACGACCTACATTACGTGCCTTATGACACATTGACACAAGCTGCTAGGACCCCTTTCACGAGGCGTCCTTATGCAAAGTCTGATCCATTCTGTCTAGTGACATTTGAAAGTCAAAACCCCCCGCGAATCGCCGGTGGAACACTTTTCTCCTCACTACAGAGGCACGGCGGCTCTCTCCCCTACCTATATCTATGTGGCCGTGATAACAGCGAACCACGCTTTTACGACCGACCATTCATTTAATTCACAAGCCTGTCATCTCTCAGATGCGGACGGCGGCGGTAACAGCGAACCATGCTTTTACGGCTGGCCATTCACTTTATTCATAAGCCTGTCATTTCTCAGATGCGGACGGTGCCCGAGGCACAGCGCTCTGGAACTGTCCAAGGTCCTGTATGACACATACGTCTGACGTACATCAGACGATCAGCTGTTTATCTGCGTCACAGATCACTCACTAGAGCACCTGTCAATACAGGCTATTTATGGATCGTTGACGTTATCACCTCCCGTGACAATTATGCTCACTTGTCTTAGAGCATGGGCATGGTCTTAGAGGTTTCTCATTTGACAATTGTGACACGGCCGGCTGGTCCCCGCCGTCCACGTTGTCAGTTTACAGCTTCGACATCCCTGCTTCGCGCACTACTGAGGTTTGTTGCATTAAAGGTGCGCCCATTAGCTCACCTGTATGCACGATATGGGTTTTAATTATATGCGTCCACCGTGCGCTTAGAGAAGCTCACATGTACACGCTATAACATTTTGGTATACAATAAGATGCGCTTGGGAAAGCTCACCTGTATACACAGCTGTGTTATGCTTTGTGACACATACATTGTTGTTCATCTGTGTACGTTCACGGTGCGTTGGGTGCCCACCGTTACGTTCATCAATCATATCTGTACACATTCACGGCGCGTTGTGTGCACTGATTTATCTATACGCATTCACGGTGCACTGAAGAGTTCACCCGTGTGCGCACAATTTATTATCAGAACACATGACGGCGCGCTCGAGAATCTTGCCGGCCTGTGCATTATAACACTCTGATTCATCTATATGCATTCACGATGTATTCAAGTGTTCACCTGTGCCCGTGCAATTTATAGTCAATACACATTTACGGCGCGCTTGGAAAGCTCACCGATCTGTGCACTATAATACTACCTATATGCATCCCGATGCGCTCGAGGGTGCACCGGGGTTCACACTATTGTGGTATCTGTATAATCCCACGCTACGAACCGTTCTGCCGCATATTATAGTCAGATCGGCCGTTCGTGAGCTTCGCAGATCACTCACTACGTATGTCTGTTGCTAACAGTGGTTATTTAGATGGATCGTTGAAACCATCGCACTGGCTCACGCCCCTCTATGAGCTATGTCCTATATAGAGCCCACTCTGTGCGAGTTTGGCTTCTTCATGAACTTGGTCTACAGGGGTATCTATATCTATATTTAATATCTGCTACGCGGCCGGCTGGTCTTCGCCGTCTACGTTGTCAGATTGTACAGCTTAGACGTCCCTGCCCTACGAGCGCAGGTTCTCTCGGCTCAATCATGCACGCTCATGCGTTTTATGTGTACACCACGGTGCGCTCAGCGAGCTCACCAACGTGACTCTGAATTTACTTATCTCGCACAGCCGCGGCGCGTACCTCGCCGTCTTGTGCTATGTTATGTGCCCCCGGTGCGTTTAAAACCCCACCGTGTGCGCGTCAACAATTTATATGGTGCTTACACATTTGCTTTTAAAGCTGTGAATATGCCGGGTATAGGGCCACACGCAGTGTCTCTCCGGTAAGGCACTTCAGTACGTTGTGTATGCACGGCGTGATGGGATTACGTTCCCCCATAGCGTCAGCTAACTGACGCAATGCGAAGTGAACCGTATTGAAAGGGAACGCTTAGGTTACTCACGTAACCCCGGTTCCCTGAAATAACGGGAACGAAGCATTGCGTCTCTTGCCGTGCTACAAACGTCTACGCAGCGAGTGTTATTCGGCTGCGCGCTTCAGTCGAATAATAATGAGCTCCTGACGATTGAACCGCGCTTATATAGGGACGCGTTCCTCCCGCGCGCGGGTTCAAACGTCATTGGTCTGTACTTTGTACAGACGTTAACCAATAGGCTTCAGTCACGGAGTAAACAGGAGTTTCCCCCCATAGCGTCAGCTAACTGACGCAATGCTTCGTTCCCGTTATTTCAGGGAACCGGGGTTACGTGAGTAACCTAAGCGTTAGCAGCATAGGTTGTGGGTTTGTATGCATGGAAAGATAAATGTTTATAGGTTCAGGTTCTTAAATCTTTAGTGTAAGTATATGATAAGAAAATTATAATTTTTAGGAACTATTACTTTAAATGTTTATCTTATCCAATATATGTAATGGTATTTTTTATATTCTTTTTAGTTTTCATATATAAAATAGAGCTCCACAGTTCAGATAGCTGGTTAAAGTTAAATTTACCTGACATGTGTTGCTGCATGCTCCAGAATTTTCACATCCCTTCTCACCTAACAATAAAAGGACAAAATGACTTCACAACTTTGCTGACATTACCATAAACTCTGCCGCGCCCACTTACACAGATCAATCGCGAAAGGCGACGTCCATTGGCGGATAACGTGACGGCCGCACAATGCATAGTTAAACACTATAATTTGTCATCGCCCTGGAAACATCTAAACAGCTCATGTTTAGCAGCATTAACACAAAACACTTAAAATAACTATGCACATTCGTAACAACTAGGAACATACTGTGGGTCTAAGAAAAAATAAATTTCTGAAAGTTCACTGATTCCCTCGACAAAGTGGCAGTCACGTGCAACATTTAAACTCCACAACTATGACAACACGCTTGCGACAGAAATGATGCTGAGAGTCAAACTCACATGAATTGCCACGTTATCCTTTGGTTATGACATCCACAAGTCACCTTTAGTCGAAATCGATAAAGTCACCGCTGAGCGCAGACTGCAAAGCTGCTGATAAACGCTCAATCAGCGCATGCGCACTGCACGCTCTTCACCTACAGCCTGGTGTTTACATCACTCATAACAACCGTCTCCTAGAAACGGATGACGCCTTTCTGAAAGCAAGCAGTAACTCTGTAAACGCCACACTTTTGACGCTGAACAATTTCAATTTCTAGTATATTTTATTGTTAACGCAAGTAAGTTTTGTAATTCGCTGATAAATTGAATTAGCACACCCCTTTATTATCCTCTTGCATTATAATAAGGACCTGTCTATAATTATTACGGACATTATTGCTAAATATAGTGCCCGGGGGGGTTGAGCTCATTATTCTGACAACAATCTCATCCTGCTGTGATTCCCAATGCTACACAATAATAACAATTGTAAGTGGATGAGTGTTTACCGACGATGTTTATATTTAAACATCATTATCAGCCGCTTAAAGGAGGCATTTGAATTAATTATTTAAGGTAAACCGTCAATGTATCTTGACATACGTCATCATTTAGCTAAAACACTTTAGTGCAGGCCACTGTGTATCATTTAGTAGTAGTATTGTAACTTTAACTGTTACTTGTTTATTCCATAGACACAGCAGGGACTGCATCTGAATTAAAGTACATCTATGGCAGAATTTTAATCTAGCTTTTGTAACCTAATTTTCATTTGGGAAAGGTGTATATGACATTATGAGTCTTAACACAGTTTTGCCGTATATACCACTAGATGGCATGCTTATAAAACTATAGGATTATGGGAATGTTATGACTCTGATTATAACCGTTGCATAAAGCACATTAAGTGTAATCTTCCCTTAAGATCACCCTTATGTTTCCCTTAAACTTAAAGGTGTTGCAGAAAAAAAAAACATTTTTCTGTTGCGTCTCCATGGCAACAATATTGGCAAACCTGGTCGTGAAACACTTAACGATTACTCTTACCTAAGAGAACCGTTTAAAGGATTATACTGCATGCAACACCCTTAAATTATTCTCTTAGGTAAGGGGAATTTACCCCTTAAGTGTCATACTTAAGGGAAAAACTTAGGTGCTTTATGGAACCGGGATTTCAATTAGCCTATGCAAGGAAAGAGTCATTTTTTAAAACCTTTGATACATTTCATATGGCCACAGATAGAAAACATTTATTTAATAATACATAATTTTAGAAAAGTTAGATTAACCTAGGTGAACAAAAATATTTTGTATTTACTTACTTTTTTTTTTTTACTTTTCAGAACTAAATCACTTTGAATAAAACAACATTTTATTTTACTGAAATGTATGTAGTTTGTATGATGAATTAAAAACACTGGTGCTCATTACTTAGCACATTTGCTCTTAAAATGTGTAGCATCTTTAGTTTGTTTCGTCTCCACATGTAACATGTGTACACGTCACAAAAATTATATTCACAGTAATGTTTCATGAAAGGTAGACGCTCTAAAAACTATTTCTGGAGCTTTCCTGTAGGCGCCGAAACCGCATCAATCGAATTACAGCTTCAGCATCGGTCCCAGTTCGAGCGTTCTGATTGGCTGGACGACATATGATGCTGCGCCGTCTCTTCCCAAGTCCTGGAGAGCGCGCGCCTGACAACAGCATTAAAGTACCGCCAGGTTTATTGTACGTTTATGTCCCAGCGTTAGTTGGAGACGGGACTGAGAGTAGGCTAACTCAATGTCCCCCGCTTTTACCGCTTATGCATCAAGTGATTTGGAGTTTCACATTAGGAACTAATAATCTAATCAGCGTCGCTGGAGGCTGATTTGCTCCATCGCCGCACCTCTGACTCTGCTTAAGACTGAATCTCACAGGCTTAACCATGCCTGTCGAAAACAGCGACCAGGAGAGCATGCTGAGCTATCAGGTAGCTGCGCATTTATCTGCTTATAGAGCATAACGGGTATGTGTTTTATAACTTATAGGCATCTGGTCTGTGCAACAATTTGTGCCGCTGTATGTCATTAACTTATTATACTGACTGTCAAAAATAACCATTTATGAAATAAACTAAAATGGAATATATCACATACCCGGCGGTCCCATTAATGCACGCGGACAGGATCAATATTACTGAGTGTTCCCTCTCTCCCCCTCTTGCCACAATTTATTTGATCGACGCTGCACATTCAGCCCTGGTAAAAGCAGACCATACCATGTTTAATGCACGGGTGCTAAGGCACTTATATCACCTTGATATGTTCTTTGCCCGTTGATGAGTGCGTGTGGCGTGCAGCAGTGGTAAAGGCACGTGCAGCAGCGATAGGGTCACATTGCTGAAGACTACAGCGCCCATCATTCGTTTATTATTCACGTCATTGATCGTGTTGTTGCCGGTATAGTGGCATTGTAGTATAGGTTGAATTGCGTTATTACAGAGATATTCACACAGTCGTTTTGTACCGTGACGTGCTAATAAAGCGCACTAGAAATAATAGCACATAATATATTATTTATTATACATTACAGCACTGCCGCATGAATATGCTCATAATGTGATTATCAATTTAATGGGAAACGTAAGCAGTAAGCATTTGATTTTTTTTGTCTGATATTATGCAAAATATGGCTTCCTTTGGGGCGCGCATTGTCAATGCACCCCGAAATTACCCTGAAATGACCTTGACGCCATCCTCTCTCAAGTGTGCGCCTGTAGGCTATAAGAGACAAACGCTGATGGTATGCAAGAGTGAGGAGGTTATAGATTGCCAATTGACTTTTGTCATGCTAAGCAATCCTGACTCGTGGATCTTTTGAGTACTGTGACTTGCTGACTGCCATGTAGCCTAACTCTATGAAGTTTCATAACATTTGGTGGTAGTGTGGGTTACTGCAAGATACAGTATATATATGCATGCAAAATATATGTAAAAAAGAAAATACAAATATATGTAAAATATGTAAAACTTCTGACCTTATTTGAGGCATACTGTATGACATCATCTAATGCAAAGAGGTGTGTGTAAAGCATCCCTTTGTCAGAGAAACTGATTTAATTTGCGGAGAAACACAAGGGTTAATTTAGATATTCAGGAAAGTGACTGTGAGCAAATCATTACAAAAACTGTGCCTCTTTTCAATGAAAAGTAAAACTGTACTTTTTGTATATCTCAATGTCCAGTTTGATCCTGAGAGATCATGTTTGATGCATTTTCAAGATGATTCTTTTCAGATACTTATCATAACCAGTAATTAAATCAGAATTTTCCATCCTGTAGTTAACTACAGTACATGTAAGTTGATGACGGCTAAGGATTAAATTAAATAATAAAAATGTGCCTAATTTTACACAGATGAATAACATCCTGAAAGATTTTCATGAGGGTTTCCAGTGAACCCACTCTATTTCTGGACTTTACATTTAATTTTCATAAGAACCTCCTCCTCAGCCATGTTCTTGTTTGGAGACTGTCGTTTAAAACAAGAATAAAAGATTACGGTAAGCGAGCAGGGTGTTACTCTGCCCAAATCCAAAATAGTCAGCCAATACTGTGACGTTTATCCTAGTCAGTGCTCGGTTGCCACCATTGGCGGCCAGTGACTTCTTTTTTTGAAGGCGTATGTGTGTGGCTTGTCATGTCACAACATGTGTTCGGCACATCATGTGAACCATGTGCACCATGCGTCTTGTCAAAATAAGTTACTACTGCACACGCACCAAAGGGTTTATGATAAAAGTGACGCTCGCATTTGCCAGATACTCGCTTAATCTCATGTGTAATCAGAGTTTAGTGTTAAGTGTCTTGTGTGAGTATTTTGTGGACGTGAGCGTCTCTTTTATCATAAACCCTTTCGACGCGTGTGCAGCAGGCACGTATTTTGACAAGATGCATGATGCACATGGTTCACATGATGCAACGAACACATATTTTGAAATGACGAGCAACACACAACACTCCGAACACATGTTTTAAATTCGCCCCCCTCGGAAGAGCATTCACCAGCCACCACTGGTTGCCACTGTAATTTACAATATTGATCATTTATGTACTGAAATGTGTTTTTTGGTGATAAGTTTAACATTGTTGGTGCAAAATACAGTATGTCACCAACGTATTTTAGCTGGCTAACACACACAAGGTTTAGTTAAACTTGCAAGAATTCTTTATGATAATCTTGGAAGCATAAATTGCAAATGCAAAAATTGCCAGCAAGTGTTTCATTAAATCCATAGCTGTCATTTAAATGATAGAATTTTTTTCAAGTTTTTTGTTGTTGTTGCATTTATAGGTATATATAATAATGTAAAATATGTAATGTAGGGAATGGTGCATGATAGGGTAATGAAAATGCAATGTTAAAACATGCATACAGATACACTATACATGTATACCCTGCCTTGCTGTTGTGTTTTCAAATACATCCCTCACAGAGGCTACCTTCACGGCCATTAGAAATAAGAAATTATTACAATGTGGGGGAGTGTCCTTGAATGGTGAATGAATCATTCGGCTCAGAGTAACAGGTACAACTGCAAATCTCTCTCTCTCACCATGATACTTTATGGCCATCTCAACATTGTTAGTATGGAGAGATACATAACAGTGGCTTCCATCCCAGAGGTATTCAATGCATTTAGTGGTTTATTGAAAAACGAACAGCAATTGTAAAACATAATCTCTAGTCCTTACTTTTGAATGGAAACATGAAAGTACTCAGAGGGTTTATATGGTTTGTTCATACTGTTTGTACATCTGTTCTGGCAAACTGTGGCATCTGGAAGTGGCAGAGGTAGTGATCTGTATCA
Organism: Paramisgurnus dabryanus; assembly: GCF_030506205.2. Classification (NCBI taxonomy): domain Eukaryota; kingdom Metazoa; phylum Chordata; class Actinopteri; order Cypriniformes; family Cobitidae; genus Paramisgurnus; species Paramisgurnus dabryanus. The sequence continues at coordinate 27,595,356 of NC_133343.1, read as the reverse complement.
GGATTACTAACATAACTGTCAATGCAATGTGCTTGAGAGAGAGAACGATAGAGATAGAGAGATAGAGAGAGAAAATGGCCTCTTTGACCTTTAAGGGAAGTGAAAGGAAAGTCAAACTGCATGGTGTACATAGAGCCCTCCATTAGCAACCATTTATTTACCTGTTACTATTTTGTTAGTGGTCAGCAAACAAGTAATGCTGTATGTGTCTGGTGTGTATATAGTATACCTTTTTGATCAGGGACTGAAGAAGTGTTGCCAGGTGATGAGGAGAGTTGAAGAGAGACTATTGTTTTGTAAGTGGAGTCTCCCTTTGTGAGTGACAACACACACACACACACACAAAAGTGAAGTATCTAGGTGACACAGAAGCAGTCTAGTCAGACGAAAAAGAGAGGAAGACAATAGGAGAATTGAAAGACGAAGAGTATGATAATCAAAGAAAGGGAGCGGATGATGAAAAATTAATTAATCTTTTTGGCTTTAACATAATCAGCTCAATCTCTCCATTTTCTCCTGCTCAATGGAGAAGCATTTGTGTGGCAATAACTAGCTACTGGTCTATAACCAGATTGAATGATATATTGCATCCATAAATTAGGAATAATAATATAACTATGAAATAGAGAATCAAACACACATTCAGACACTGGTACATAATCATAATCTAGAAGCATTAAAGTTTAATTTCTCATTAATTTCAATCTTTGACCTGACCTTCCTCAGTTAATTTTAATAATATGAAGATTATATTTTCACAGAATGTTCTTTACATTATGTAGGGTTACTTTAGATGGGTTTTTACAGACTGGGTCACTTTGTTGTGTGATTGACATCTTAAATTAGAAATTTGAAATGAAAAGCAAATGGTACACTGTATATACTGTACATGGCAGTGGTCATTCTAAGTAATGTATAATGAGGTGTCATCTACACTCACCTAAAGGATTATTAGGAACACCTGTTCAATTTCTCATTCATGCAATGATTTAATCAACCAATCACATGGCAGTTGCTTCAATGCATTTAGGGGTGTGGTCCTGGTCAAGACAATCTCCTGAATTCCAAACTGAATGTCAGAATGGGAAAGAAAGGGGATTTAAGCAATTTTGAGCAATTGGTTGTTGGTGGAGTATTTCACAATCTGCTCAGTTACTGGGATTTTCACGCACAACCATTTCTAGGGTTTACAAAGAATGATGTGAAAAGGGAAATACATCCAGTTCTGTGGGCAAAAGTGCCTTGTTGATGCTAAAGGTCAGAGGAGAATGGGCCGACTGTTTCAAGCTGATAGAAGAGCAACTTTGACTGAAATAACCACTCGTTCCAACCAAGGTATGCAGCAAAGCACTTGTGAAGCCACAACACGCACAACCTTGAGGCAGATGGGCTACAATAGCAGAAGACCCCACCGGGTACCACTCATCTCCACTACAAATAGGAAAAAGAAGCTACAATTTCCAAGAGCTCACCCAAATTGGACAGTTGAAGACTAGAAAAATGTTGCCTGGTCTGATGAGTCTCGATTTTTGTTGGGACATTCAGATGGTAGAGTCATAATTTGGCGTAACAGAATGAGAACATGGATCGATCATGCCTTGTTACCACTGTGCAGGCTGGTGGTGGTGGTGTTATGGTGTGGGGGATGTTTTCTTGGCACACTTTAGGCCCTTAGCGTCAATTGGGCATTGTTTAAATGCCACGGCCTACATGAGCATTGTTTGTGACCATGTCCATCTCTTTATGACCACCATGTACCCATCCTCTGATGGTTCTTTCCAGCAGGATAATGCACCATGTCACAAAGCTCAAATAATTTTAAATTGGTTTCTTAAACATGACAATGAGTTCACTGCACTAAAATCGCCCCCACAGTCACCAGATCTCAACCCAATAGAGCATCTTTGGGATGTGGTGGAACGGGAGCTTCATGCCCTGGATGTGCATCCCACAAATCTATATCAACTGCAAGATGCTATCCTATCAATATGGGCCAACGTTTCTAAAGAATGCTTTGTTGAATCAATGCCAAATAGAATTACGGCAGCTCTGAAGGCAAAAGGGGGTCAAACACAGTATTAGTATGGTGTTCCTATAATCCTTTAGGTGAGTGTATATGTCTATTTACCGCATATGAATATGTCTGAGATTCTTAAATCGAACTGTTCCCCTAACTGTTAGGAAAGCGAATGCACTTGTCATGACTTTTCTAGTAGTCTTACAATAATTGCAGTTCTGGTGGTCCTTGATAAGATGCCTGGAGGATAATAATATATTAGTTCAAAAGTTGGAAACAGGGCGACTGCTGCCCTTATGGAAAACTACTGGTGCAATCGCTGTAACACACGATGTAGTTCATGACCTCAATACTGTTCCACATTATGACTGACAATCAATACCTTGCCAATCCAATATACACATGACCCTAAAGCAAAAGCAGAACAAAGCATTTGTACATTTGAGGTTCAAAACAGTTGTATTTAGATGATCTGAAAGCCTATTAAACTTTATGTGAATATGTTTAGGAGTAATCTATAATTGTTGTACTGCACTGTCGAATCTGTGTGAATGTCTGTACCTCCAGGTGTCTTTTATTTATGATGTTCAACAGGGTTTATGAATTATGAGTTTGTGTTCCTGCTCAGGAGAGAGGTGTGAAGCACACTTATGAATCATCTCTGTCATGGAAAGACAGCAACATCCCAATGGGATAATACACACACACACACACACACACACACAGAGAGAGAGAGAGAAAGGGGGGTAACAAAAAGTCGGGTATGAGAAAATCAGATCTACTTTATTTACTTATTATTTTTATGTGTAAGAGGCAAGATGCTTTATTTAATGTACTAAGTGTGCATCTGTTTACGCTGAATTGTTTTTTTTCAGTCTAAATTTATTCAGAATTAATTATTCTGGAGTATTCATCTACTGTATATGTAATAGATTTCCAGGGTTAAGCGGTTTATTTAATTCTACTTTTATTGGCCTTATATCAGCTCCAGTCTACTACATAGATGCATCTAATCTAGTATTTGAGAGGATAAGCAAAATGTTTTGTGCTTTGTTTTTAATATACCTTCTATGGTTTTTTATAACGTTTTTGAATCTGGGAGGAAAATTCAAGGCCCTGGGAAGTTTTTGAAAATATACATACATAGATACGGGTCATTGAAAGTGCTTGAATCTAATTTATGCAAGAAGTTTTTTGGAAAAAATCATCCATATTATTCCATGTGTAGTGTAGGAAAATATCATACAAATTTGAGACTTTTTAAGCACATGTGTTAAACTGTTCGCTTTAAAATAATGCTTATATCTTCTGTATGTAAATGTTGATTAATACCAAAATGCTTTTTTGCATAGTTGTGTTTGACCCATGAAAATGTCTCTGGTTATGTATGTAACTGTGCTGGGTCTCCCTTGCCATACTTTCTGCGTCCTTGTAACGCCGTCTTTGGCAAAATTTCAGATAGCGACATACTTCCTGGCTCCCGCGTCACCCTGTCTTTGTTGTTAAACCTCACCATTGGTTGAATTTGATATACACATTCAGATGCACTGGAGGCGTCCCCAAAGTGTCACCGCGGTGACGCAGCGCGAGTTCCCTCAAAAGGGAACTGTAACAATGTATCTTAAAAGGTAACACGATGTAACCTTGTGCTCACTTAATATGAGTCCTTGAATTTGAGGGTATTGGACCTGGAAAGTCCTTGAAAGGTCCTTGAATTTGAAGTTAACTACTGTATGGTGTGGGAACATGTTTTAAGCGTATAAAAAAATTGACCTATATTGTATGGTGGAATAGAACTTAGTTTCCAGCACTTTGACCTTGGCGCGCGGTTACATCATCACTCCTGACAACTCCCCCTCTCACTCAAACCCTAAAATCGCTGGGGGGTTTTTGTGCCACCCTCTTGTAACTACACATGTACAAGTCTTTAAATAGGGAAAACATGTAAGTGTTTAGAGGCTTCTAAATTTATCCCTATTTGGATCCTAAGGAATGAATGGGGCTAGGATAAATGCTAACACATTCACAACGAGCTGTACAAAGATTAAGTGCACGCATTGAAAAAAGATAGGCATGTATTATTCATCTAAGTTGAGGTAAGAACATAAAATATTGAAAACGGTGGTGTTTTCCTTTAATACTTTTTTGGGTCCTTTTGAAGCTTGAAGAGCCAGTCACCATCCACTCCCATAGTAACCAGAAAACCCAAAACTATACTTTTTAAAAAATCTGCATTTGGGTTGTGTAGAACAAAGAAAAACATTGGGGGATCAAATGACATAAGGCCAATTAAATAATGACAAAGTTTTTGTTTTCAGGTGAACTATCCCTTTAAAGCATATGAGAGATGCTAAAAATGATAAACATACAGTAATTGAATCATGCATTTAATAAATGGACATCATAAGTGTCCTTTTACCTCACTCACACACATACACATCATCTGAGCACTGCAGCAGGATGTGACCTTCATTTGAAATGTACTCCAATTGAAATTTGATGGGTAAGGTTTTGTGGGAATCAAATATTTCCACAGGCATTAAAAGATTCTGAAACAATTTATACAGTATGGGAAATTATTTAAAGTCAATGTCTGTGTCCAAATAAATCTTAATAAAGATCTGAAAAATTAATAGGCTTGCTGGAGGTTTATGGGATAGAAATTGGCTTAGTATAAAAATAATAAAAGTCAATGGAATGTCCCCGCAATAAAAGAAACAAAAACAAACATGTTATTTATAGTTTGCCCGGAATTTGGCTGAATCTGACAAAACTCCCTTTATGGAAAGTATTGATGTCCTTTATCAGAAAACTAATTATGAATTAAATAAATAGCACTACAGACTAGCACGAATGTTTATATATAGAGACATATATAAACAATTAAAGTCTTTGGTATGTGCTCATTTTGCAGAGGCCTGATGAGGAGGTAGTGGTGGACCACGGTGGCACAAGCTCAGTCCTGAATATCCACTATGAAAAAGAAGAGCTAGAAGGTTTGTATAATGAACACATGCACTCATGTCAAACAGAGGATAGCTGAATATAGTCCTAATAACTAGAAATAACATTGAATCTTATTATCAGGTCATAGGACTCTGTTTGTGGGTGTGCGGATGCCCATGGCCAGAGAGTCTCACCGCCACCACCGGCCGCACAGCTCCAGACACCGCAGGAGATCTGAGAGGATAAGGTCTGGAAGTGTAGCTCAGGGAGAAGGAAACACAGAAAGTGCTTCACACGGTGAGAACACCATGCTGAAATGTGATTTTCAATGCACTGGAGACACCCTCATTAATAGGAACCTTATGCGATTAAAAATAAAACTACAGTGGCTCGATCGTAACTAAAAATGCTACAATGCTTAATTTGTTTTTAAAAGTAAGAATGATATTATGACCCAAAGCTACACTGTTAAACCTTACCAGGCTTTTTAGGAGTAAATTACTGGCAACACTGTTGCCAGCTAGTTACTGTACAGCATCTGTAATGGTGACTTACTGGCAACAGTGTTGCCAGTATAGTACTGTGTCTATGACAATACAGTGAATAACTGGCAACAGTGTTGCCAGTAATTTACTGTCTCTGTACCATTACGGTGTCTTACTGGCAACAGTGTTTGAAAGATTCTTTTTTTTATGTTACTTTATTAAAAAGGGAGAAAGAACCCCAAAATATTTAGACAAATACACTTTATTACTGTGGCAAAAGATGTCAGGATCAGAGGACGGATTAACCCAATCGCAGACGAAGTCGGGAAAACAGAAAACACTTTATTTACTAACATATAACAAATCCCACGAGGGTGTACATGACATGAAACACTGTAAGCAGATAGATAATACTAAACTTGACAAGATAACTCGGCTAGATAACCACATGAACACGAGAACAAAACAAAACGAACCTGCACAGAACTAAGGACACAATGACATTATAAAAAACAAACAAGATAACGAGGGGGAACAGGTGATGGAAGAAAACCAATGATAACTAATAAGCAGGAGAACGAGGGGGCGGGGACAAGACACAAGACACCGAAGGCACATGACCCAATAAACAAGGCATGAACCTCCACATAGAGCAGGGATGGGCAACTTTGGTCCTGGAGGGCCGGTGTCCTGCAGAGTTTAGCTCCAACTTGCCTCAGCACACGTGCGTAAAAGTTTCTAGTATGCCTAGTAAGACCTTAATTGGCTGCTTCAGGTGTGTTTAATTAAGGTTGGAGCTAAACTCTGCAGGACACGGCCCTCCAGGACCGAAGTTGCCCATCCCTGACATAAAGCATGGGACTGCCAGAACGCCAAACTGCCATCATAACTAGATATAAATACAAAACAAGACTCCTTGGCAGGATCCTGACAATAGATAAATGCATAGCACAAGGAATCACAAAATTAAACTAAACAGAACAAATTTTCTGTAGAATTGGCAAAATAAGATAAGATAACAAAAGCAATAATATAAACAAAGAACACTGCCACTGCATGACAGTTAAACCAAAACTAACAAAATCATACTCCAAAACAATGCAATCAAATAACATTCAGGTTATTTATTGGTAGTGCGACACATAGCAAAAAGACACTTAACAAAATAATGTCAAATCCCACCCTCAAAAAAAAAAGATCTCCGTTGTCACCGTTGACCGTCAGGTTATTCCAAACCTGCAGTTATTCAACATAATTTTAATGACCTTCTTATATTCTTACAATTCAAGGATTAACAAAAATGCTTCATATAACACGAAGTAGAAACCAGAAATTAAGCTCTGTTTTTTGCACAGGCCTACTAAAGGGTTAATGGTGCCACATGGTGATCAACAGTAAAAATGACAAATTTTACCTTTTTGCAAAAGGAAAAACCATCATCAATCAAAAATGGCTTTGCAATCAAAAAATGTTGCTATAATGGAAGTCAATGGGGCAAAAATGACCACAAACCATAAATGAGGAAGAAAATTTTTTTATCTGATGCTGCACAAAAACTAAAAATTCATCAAAGCCAATGTTTTTTCTAATCGTTGAAATGCCCAAGACTGTGAAAAGGGTTTTTAAAAAATCCAGTCCAAAGTCACTTTTTATATTGAAAATAAGTCATTTTGTGTTTTTTCCCAAATACTTATTTGGGAAGTTCACTTATAAACTTTTTAAAGAGTTACAATCATGGAATTTTTGTAAATATTTGGTACTTTTGATCAGTATTGATGTTGATTAACAGATTAATATTTTTTTATATTAATCTGATACATTTTTACAACAGTTTCATTTAGTGGCATTTTTTGGCCATGAACAAAAACAACACGAAAGGGCAGTGAATTTGAACAATGCACAAGGGTTGACGTTGATAGGAGATGCTAAAAACTTGCTAATCAGGAAGCTATTTGGGACCTTAACTTTATGTGTTTTAAAGACAATCACAAATATTTTAACAGTTTACTTACTCATTTTCAGCTTTTAAACATACAAATCCACTATTATATTGTTCAACACAGCACGAGTAAACAAACAAACAAACAAGTTTATCAAGGCAAATTGGTGACACCTGCACCTGTGTATGTGTGTATGTGTGTGTTCCAGTAATTTACCAGATAATATTACAGTTATTTTCCTTAATTGGTGCAAAGAGTAATTTACCGTAGTTTATTATTAGTGCAGCATAACTGCACCTCATATCAAAGTAAAATAACTTTCACCGATGTTAAAGCTAAATACTGCCAATTTTACAGTTATTTACCTAGAAATCTACAGCAAGGTTTAACAGTGTACCCCAGCTACTTCAAATAAAGTGACATATACGCAGTTGACCAAAGAAAACATCTGTTGATAAAGAAATTGCAGATGAAAAATGGAAATTGATTCTCAAACCAGATGTTTTGGTAAAAGTGCAATTGATTTTTTACAAGCATGTGGTTTTTTGTGTTATTAATATGGCATAAACTAAAATTGTGCCTTAGCTAGTTTTATTAATCTACAATTGCTTGACAGAAGGAACCTTATTAGGTATTATATATTTTAAGCTTTCACATTACGTTTACACATCTGGCAGACACTTTTATCTAAAGTGACTTGCAGTTCTTTCAAGCTAAACATTTTTATCAGTATGTGTGTTCCCTTTGAGATGTTAACACAACTACAAATAAGGCTACAAGTACATGTTACTTGTAAAAATACATGAACTGTATGATTTCTTTCATTCCTACTAAGTTTTGTTACAGATAAATATATGCCACAAGCATGTTTGAGTACTGACACATTAAAGGTCCAGTGTGCGTTTTTAGCGGCATCAACAGTGAGATTGCAACTAATGTCCACAGCTCACCCCTCAGTTTTAAAACCAGGGTTCCCACGTGGCCTTGAAATCCTTTAAATCACCTGACACCAGAAAATGTCTCGGGTTACGTGTGTAACTGTTGTTTCCTCAGAATGAAACGAGGCGCTGCGTCTCCCTTGCCATTCTTCCTGCGTCCCTGTAACGCCGTCTTTGGCGATATTTCAGATAGCGATATTCTTCCTGGCTCCCAAGTCACCCTGTCTTTGTCGTTAAGCCTCACCATTGGTTGAATTTGATATGCACATTCAAACGCACTGGATTTGTCCCAAAAGTGTCCCCCGCAGTGATGCAGCGCGAGTTCCCTCGAAAGGGAACTGTAACAATATATCTTAAAAGGTAACACAATGTAACCTTGCTCTTACTTGAAATGTGTTCCCACATTTAGTCCATGAATTTGAGGGTATTGGACCTGTAAAGTCCTTGAAAGGTCCTTGAATTTTAAGTAAAACGCATAGAGAAGCTACAGTAGCTGCCACAGGACAAACATGTCGTCATCTAAGGGGACACAGAAAGGTGTATGTAGTTAAAAACGGCTCATTCTAAGGTAATAAAAATAATACAGTTTATTTTGTAGGGTCTTTATAGATGGTTTCATCGGACGCACGTGATACACGTCTGGATCCGAACCTTACTTCCGGTTTCGTTTTTTTAATGGTCTGACTAGTTGCTAAACTGATCTCTTGAACAAATGCCTCGTCGAAAATAACAAATGTTTTGGTTTCCTAGGTAATCTATGTGTTGTTTTGTTTGCTTGTTATATAAATAAACTATGTTTAAAGAATTTGTTGTTATTTATTATTAGCGGAGTTTACCGGAAGTTACGTGCGGACCGCGACAGCGGCTTGTTTATGTTGTTACCGCTGAAACGGTCTATACACCACTGATAATATAGTTATGTATATTATATTGCATCTCTGTCAAGAGATTCTTCTAAAAGTTCCACATTGCACCTTTAATGATGCTTGGGAAAAATACAGTATCATAGGTAAGAATATTATAGGTGTCTATTGATTCCTTATTAGCAGGTGTGGCACGTTTTGGATGTTGGAAATAACCTTCCCAATATTGTGTCCTTGACCCCACTAAGATCTAAACTTAGAAATGTATGTTAATAAAAATAATTGTGATTCCCCTGAAGGCTTTAGTTTATTGCTGTATGTGTCCTTGATGTGTTTCCTCACTCATGATAAAAATGAAGTGAATCAATATTCTACTCCCTTTGCATTTATCCTTCTTTCCATATCGCTTTCTCAGATACCCCGTCCCAGAGGGTTCAGTTTATTCTGGGCACTGAGGAGGACGAGGAGCACGTGGCACACGAGCTCTTCACTGAACTTGATGAAATCTGTGTTAAAGACGGCAAAGATGCAGAGTGGAAGGAAACCGCTAGGTAAGCATGCACTTAAAAGTTACAGTAAAACGTCATTTGCACATTTTTTGTCCTGATAAAATATCTTAATAAAAATATGAAGACATATCCATTGGAAGTTAAAATGTTTGTGCTATGGAGCCAAGTGGTTTGTGGGAGGGGTTAAAAAGTAAGTGGGATTTGTGAGCCAAAAAGGAAGTTGTTTCAGATTATATATTTGTGACCCAGTTTTGAACCCATCTAAAGTAATTTTTTAGTGATTTATTATTTTCTACATAAAAACATTATACATAATGTGGAAAATGTGATATTTTTACTTTTGACTGAGTAAGCCCATGTCAAACTTTGATGCTCCTAATCTCTAACTAGTTTTTGAGACTTTAGCCTGGATTTAACAGGGAGGGTCACATTAAAAAAAAAATATATTTTTTGTTTGGGACTACATGCAACAATACCAGAAATGTGCATTAGTGAATTAAATAGGGCGTTAAATAGAAATTAAATTGGTATTTCCATTTTAATTTGTACTTTTTCAACAAAAAATGTACAATAAAAGTACATCTTTACATCCAATATTGGTACCTCAAAGATACAAATATGTATGTTACCTGAACCTTTTTAAAGGGTACCATCTGTCCGTTTCAGTGACAGCATTGTACTTTTTTTGTCCGTGGTTGAGTTTGAAACGCAGCATAATCTGAAAAAAATCTTAATTTTTTACATGTGTCAGGTGGTTAAAGTTTGAGGAGGATGTTGAGGATGGAGGCGAGAGGTGGAGTAAACCATACGTAGCTACGCTCTCCCTTCATAGTCTGTTTGAACTACGGAGCTGTATCATTAATGGAACAGTGCTGTTAGACATGAGGGCCAACAGCATCGAGGAAATCGCAGGTCAGTCTTGGATCAAATGGTACAGCTGTAATGTTTAAATGGCACCATAATATCGTTTAATGAAACCATTATAAAACATTTTTGTTCAATTTTGGACATTTTTAAGACTTGCAATCATTTTTAAGATATGTAGCAAGGTGACATCATAAATGATTAATATCACAATATTTTTTTATGATGATGCAGAGGGAGTACAAAATGCAATTTATATGCAATCTATTGCCATTAAACAGAGGCCAAAATAAATGGGTCCCGTCTGCTATCTTCCTGTGCCAACAAACTTCACTGATTTATTTAAAAGTTGACGTGTTGGCTCATTCAAACAAATCACAATAAATTGGAAACACCATGGAGCCACAGTATATGAGGAGCTCAGATGCAAAACCTCAAGTGCGTCTAACATGTTTTCTTGTAAATGAGCATTATCAGGCTCTTATGTTTAGGTTCAGTAATTTCACTTTAATGGCAATGAAAAATCATTAGTCAGTATTGGAAATGCTTTATTTTTGCAAATGTCACTTTAGTCATTTCATTGGTATTTAACAAATTTGACTGTCTATCGCTGCAAAACCCTCTAATGCATGCAAGCTTCTTTTGCAAAAAACTCTAAAAAAATAATCCACTTCCTTGGACAGGACAAAGTAAACAGTTGCAAAACTACTAAAGATGCTAAAGGTATTGTATTCAGGCCCAAGAAGTGTTATCCACTGTCGTTCATCCAGTTCATCTTCCATGCACTTAGAGGACTTTGCTGAAAAATCGATTATCGGATTTTAACAAAGTGGCATTTCTGAATGGCCTGAGGCCGGGATTAAGCAGATTTGAAGGGTAGGTATTTGATGAACATATAATACATGACAACAAAAGCATTTGGTTAATATTAATATCTAATTTTTGATATAGGTGTAGTTGTTTTTTCATTTGAGCCTTTCACACATTTCAGATAATCAACCAATGAATGGGTTACCTATAGTTCTCTCTCCATGTTAAACTGGTAGAGAACAAATTGTTTCATGTTTGCACCACTAGCATCACAAAAAAAAGCAAAAAACAGTGGTTATTTTCAAAAAGGATTACAGAACCCATTGGCAATTAGTGATTAGTTGAGACAATGTTGGGTTGTCATAACTGGTATGGGCTGTTCAAACTAATTAAAGTAAGGTTCTTTTTAAACTTTTTAAAACAGCAAACTAAAAATAGCTCTTTTATAGTTAAATCTGACTTTTTCCATGTTTAAGTGCTATAATTGGGTCCCCAGTGCTTCCATCAACCTAGAAAATGCGAAAAAAAAACCCAGTAATTTAGTTTTGGTAAACCATTCTCTGCAAGCATGTGAAAAAATAGGTAATTGAAATTTGACTCCCCATGTGATGTCAGACGGGGATAATACCGCCCCTTAATCTGCACTATCCAACCACAGCACTGCCATTTAGTGCAGAGATCAACTCATTTGCATTGTAAAGGACACACCCAAAAACGCCACATTTTTGATCACATCTTTAAAGTGGCAATTTTAACATGTTATAATAAATTATCTGTGGAGTATTTTAAGATAGAACTTCACATACATCCTCTGGGGACACCAAAGATTTATTTTTTACTTGTGAAATGTCCCCTTTAAATGATTTATATTGTTTTATTGGAACAGATAAACAGAAATCTGACTCAATTTTAGGTTTGTTCATTCAGTACACACTTTAATCATATAAAGGATGAGTGTGGTGTTTTGTGGTACAGCAGTGTGACAACTGTGTGTGGGTATCGCAGTCTGTTTGTTTGCCCACCTGAAACCTCACACATACATTACTGTCACACACCTCCACTTATGTTGCTGATAGACACACACTCATACAGGCTGTCAGCAGCATGTGTCATCTTGAGGAAGTGAAATAAAGGCTGAGTATGATAACCCATACCCAGAATCCAAGTTAAAAGATACCATTAGTATAGTTGCAAAATTATACACATCAATAAGTTTATATAGAATCTCTTGCTTAAATGTACATGTAATCAGCACCAATAGCTACTGAATTGTAACAAAGTGTAACCTGTATCACATACAGAGGCATGATTGTTTTGATGAAAGTAACAGCAGTAGCAGAAACAAGATTAATACCAGACATAAAACCAAAAAGAGATTGATTATGTTGTAAAGGAAAGAAGGAGTGAGTAATGCTGATTAACAGTGCTGCCTCAGCACCAGCTGGAATTCTGGGAGATTTAACAGATTGAGAGAAAGTGAGAGACAGGAAAAGTAGAGCTCCAGTGTTTATGAATTAAATATATTATGTCCTTCTGTTTTCTTGTACGTTAAAACATTAAGTTAAGGTTTTAGGGTAAAGTTAGGTCTGCATTTGACATAAAACAACACATTCTTATGTAAAAAAGTAAAATAGTGCAGTTCCCATTTTATTCATATTTACACATCTATTCTCAGTATGTGTTTTGTAATAGTGTTGTCATTGTGCGTTTGTGATGTATCGTGAGGAAGAACTACTTCAAATTCAACACTTCACTAACCAAATGTAAATTTTTGCAAATTTGTGACAATGACCATGGCAACTCCTTTGAATCAAAGGTCAGGTCCCTTTGCGCTGCACAAGATGCTCTTTGAAACATTGTCAAGTCGTGCTGAGATAACACGAATAATCTGGTTTTGCACAAACATGTTGAGTCATGCCATTTTGAGTGCATGCTGTTTTTAAAGCAAAAGAGGATCATGCCAAGTGCTTAGCGGCTCGTGACTGCTTATCCGAGGGACGCTAATTCAAAATAAATGTTCGGAGTGTCGTGTGTTGCTTGCGTTTTCAAAATATGTGTTTGTTGCGTCATGTAAACCATGTGCATCACGTGCTTTGTCAAAATAAGTGCCTGCAGCACACGCGTTTATGATAAAAGAGATGCTCACGTTCACAAAATACATGCAAGAAACTCCCTTAACAGTAAACTATGATTACGCATGAAATTATGCGAGTATCTGGCAAACTCGAGTGTCTCTTTTATCATAAACTCTTTAGATGCGTCTACATCAGGCACTTATTTTGACAAAACACGTGATGCACACAGGATCTCTAGATGCGCAGAACACATATTTTAAAAAAAGAACCACACACATGACATGACGGGCTACATACATGTTGTGATGAACTTCGCATCGAAAACCCTCGAAAAAAGAAGTCACCGGCCACCACTGCTTAGCATACAGGATGAAGTGTATGTACTGTAAATATTACAATTAAACACTTCACTAATATGGCTTTGCTTGTAATTAAACATTGCATTTTAAATTTAAAAAGATGCGCAATGAAAGTATTTAGTAGTGGTTTTAAGACTTTTGGACACTACTGTATGTCAGATACACTATGGTTTTTATACTGTACATGTAATATTAAAGTCCCTAATATTAAAGTCAGATATTAAATTTTTGTTTGTCACACCACAGAAAAATGTGTTATTAACCACCACAATTTAAGTGATGGAAAAAATGAACAGTAAATAAAATACATTATCAAAATCTTAGAAAAATAGGGCTGCATTCTCTGCTCTCAAGAAGTGGGGACGTGTCTACTTTTGGCCCTGAAACCACGCCCAGTCGTGGGAAAGTTGCCATCTCTCTTAACATTCAAATACCACTACAAACTGAATGAATTCTCTCCATCGTGATAGGGGAGGGGCCAAGTGCGGTGGCTTAAGTTTGTTGGCGAGCCACCGTTTTAGGCCGCCTAAAAATCTGAACTCTGAAAATGTCAAACAAATGGTTTAACAATCTAACTCTGCAATTCAGTACTACATAGTTTACAGTCTTTGTGCCGTGTTTTACAGGGACTTACTCGGTTAGTTTAAGCAGAATGTAGGTAGTAATTCTCTTATTTTAAGAGAATTACTTTAATTATTTTAAGAGCTTATGTGTGATTTGTTGTTTATAGACCTGGTGCTTGACCATCAGGAGGCAGCTCATGAACTGGATGACAGTGTGAGGATGAAGGTTCGAGAGGCACTTCTCAAAAGACATCACCACCAGAGCGACAAAAAGAGGAACAACCTGCTACCCATGGTCAAATCCCTCACCGAGTCGGGCCGAAGGCATAGTGAACCTCATTCTATGGACAAGACTGGTGAGACACAAGCAGATGTTATACATTTATAGCCAATATTTTAACTCTTTCACCGCCAGCGTTTTTAAAAAAAGTTGCCAGCCAGCGTTTTTCATGATTTTCACAAAAGTTTAATGCCTTCCAGAAAATATTCTTCTTCAAATATATAAACATACAATATACCAAATAAAAGAACAGACCCTCTACTTTCAAACAAAAAAAAATTTCATCCTACCTTCAGTAGTTCTTTTGTAATCAGCTTTTGAATATGGGTAGGTTTCTGCAAAAACACCACATTTTGAGCAAAAAGCAGAGATAATTAAATTTTTGTGATGGACTTTTCATAGAGATCCCATTCAGAGCGATCTTTAAAACAGACACGGACATGCAGCCGCTTGCCATAGGGCAATACTTCCGGGTTTAAAAAGTTGCGGAAGGGCGCCACCTAGTGGATAATAGCGGTATTGCGGAAAGACAGAAAAACTCGTCATTGGCGGGGAAGCGTTTTCTCTTGATTGACGAGATATCTCGTCAATTGGGGGGAAAGAGTTAAAAGAAATAAATAGAAAAAAAAATGTGACATGTTGTCACTTACCACAGACACATCTTCTTTTTTAAAGGGGACCTATCATGAAAATCTGACTTTTTTCATGTTTAAGTGCTATAATTGGGTCCCCAGTGCTTCTAACTTAGTTTTGGTAAACCATTCACTGCAAGCATGTGAAAAAATAGCTCATTGAAATTTGGCTCCCCTTGTGATGTCACAAGGGGATAATACTGCCCCTTAATCTGCACTATCCAACCACAGCACTGGCATTTAGTGCAGAGATCAACTCATTTGCATTTAAAAGGACACACCCAATACTGCACATTTTTGCTCACACCTACAAAGTGGCAATTATAACATGCTTTAATAAAGTATCTATATGGTATTTTGAGCTAGAACTTCACATATGTACTCTGGGGACACTAAAGAGTACATTAAAAAAAGTCTTGTGAAATGTCCCCTTTAAAGTGCCTGAATATTTTATATTTCTTACCTTTATTGTACCTTCTCAGACAAGAAATACAAAAGCTGACACTGGGATGGTACTTCTTATATGTACCATTTAGGTATGGATATGTACCTTTGAGGTACTAATATTTTTCTGTGAGGTACCTTTGAGATACTAATATGCACTCGTTAGGAACACTGATGTACTTTGGAATCCCCTGTGACAGCTTTTGTACCTTTTTTATGGTAAGTGACAGCAGAAGGTGTGGACAGATTTATTTATCTTACTGAATATTCTGTCAGGCCCTGCCACCTCTCCTCAGCCTCCACCTACAAGCACAGATGTAAAGAATGGAACAGCACAGGAAAACGGCCAGATGGAACTCACCAAGGTACTAGAAACATGCATTATGCATTAATACTGTAGGTAGAATATCAAACGGACACAACAAGGAAGTAATACTTCTGGTATCACTCTTAAAAGGCCAGTTCATATTTAAAAGATGGGAAAAACACTATCATTAATGCTTTCCTTTATCTGAGAAAACTAATGTGGAAAACAAATCGTCATTGGAATTGAATGGATGAATAAGAAAAGAGAGGAGAAATGGAGACTTAATATGAGACAACCCATTAAACCAAACAGATTCATATTTAGTTATATTTGGGTCCTCACTGCTCACCAGCTGCAACTAGATGCAACTTATTGATTATCAAGGACATTTGGTACACACACACACACACGCACGCACGCACGCACGCACGCACGCACGCACGCACACACACACACACACACACACACACACACACACACACACACACACACATTGCCATCTGGTGAACCTTAGAGGTACTGCAGCTTGTTTGTGTAATGTTATACCAGTGATCAAGGCACATGAAATTAACGTTAATAAGCCAGATGTCAGCCATTTAGTGTGACCGTAAGGATGGGAAAGTGCAGCGACAATTACATTACATCCCTGTTGTGTTCCGTATCAATTACAGTCAGACCCAAATAAACAGCAGCGGTTGGTGAAGGAAACCATCAGTCGAAATAGATATTATTATTATATACATTTAAGCAATCATGCCTAACAATGCTGTTTTGTAGCCGCTCAGTTGTTGCTATTATATAGCACATGAGATTTGATGGAGTTCTTTCATATTTTATTTAAAGGTGTAATGTGTAACTCTTGACAAAAATGCAATATAATATACATAACTATATTATGAGTGGTTTATTAAGACCTTACATAATGAACTGTATTGTATTATTACCTTAGAATGAAACGTTTTATCTACATACACCGCGGTTCTCCTTACATGGATGTCGCCATTATGTTTCTACAGTAGCCCTCATAGCTAAATGTAGCGTTCTTTAATGAGTAATATTATATATTGTTTAAATATGAAGAAAATGTCATGACCTCCTCTTTCTTTAGGTGGACACACATTTCATGAAGAAGATACCCACTGGAGCAGAGGCTTCCAATGTGCTGGTTGGAGAGCTGGACTTTTTAGAGAAATCCATCATAGCCTTTGTTCGCTTGTCTCCCGCTGTACTGCTCACAGGACTTACCGAAGTTCCCATACCCACTAGGTAGACATCGTGCATTTTCTTCCTCAAATGAATCAAACAACAAAATAATCAAAATCATTAAAACGATGAAATCTCTGCAGATTCTTGTTCATCTTGCTCGGTCCGGATGGAAAGGCCCAGCAATACCATGAGATCGGTCGCTCCATGGCCACCATAATGACCGATGAGGTCATTGCAGAACACAACATACAGTGTATTAGGAATAGCCTCAGTATTGGCATAATCCTATTGGATATTAATCATGCATTAAGATTAGCATTTTACATTTTGATTTAATTTAAAATGCATGTACCCCAGTGCTTATTTTATTCATAATATTATTTATACATAAAATATAAACAGTTTTAGTCATTCTTCAATATAATTCTGTTCATGCATCATTAGATATTCCACGATGTCGCATACAAGGCAAAAGACCGAAGTGATTTGTTAGCCGGTATAGATGAGTTTCTGGATCAAGTGACAGTTTTGCCCCCGGGAGAATGGGACCCTTCTATACGGATAGAACCTCCTAAGAATGTCCCATCACAGGTATCGAAACCTTATCGCAACTTAATGTAGTTACCCAGCATAGGGTTTTAAAAGTGGTGTACTGTGACTGTAAGTGTGGCTTGAGTGTCAAAAATGGTTTGTTTTTCACAACAGGAGAAAAGAAAAATGCCAGGCGTTCCTAACGGAACAGTTGTTCAGGTGGAGGAGGAGCAGCATGGAGAACATCATGGACCAGAACTACAGAGAACTGGGAGGTGTGTATATATATGTGTGCCATATAGATACAAGGGGATTTCTAAGTGGGCTATTGACACAAAATTTCCACCAGATGTAGCCATCAAGCCAAATATTGAATTCATAGAAAGAAATCAGAACATTTAAGTATACAAGTTGAGTCATAATAAATGAAATGATACAGGGAATAAGTATTGAACACACTTTATTTAATACTTTGTAGAAAAGCCTTTGTTGGTGATTACAGCTTCTAGACGCCTCTTGTATGGAGAGACCAGCCGTCTGCATTGCTCAGGAATGATTCTGGCCCATTTTTCCACACAAATGGTCTTTAAATCTTGAAGGTTCCTTGGGCCTTTTTTATGAACTTTGATCTTCAGTTCTCTCCATATTCATTCTCTTCACTTTATTTTTTATGACTCAACTTGTATACTTAAATGTTCTGATTTCTTTGTATGAATTCAATTTTTGGCTTGATGGCTACATCTGGTGGAAATGTTGTGTCAATAGCCTACTTAGAAATCCCCTTACTGATAAAAATGCGGATGTGTCAAATCCTTTTTTCCCCGCTATAGATAGATAGATAGATAGATAGATAGATAGATAGATAGATAGATAGATAGATAGATAGATAGATAGATAGATAGATAGATAGATAGATAGATAGATAGATAGATAGATAGATAGATAGATAGATAGATTAACCTTTCGATATGTGTGTCAATCGTTTTCAGATATATGTCAACCTGAAATGAGAAATGTGCTTGCCAAATAAATTGTATGGGTCTTTAAATATTGACAGATGATGAATTAAACATCTATATTAGTCATTAATTTCCCATCTCTTTACTCTCCCCATAGGCTGTTTGGAGGTCTTATTCTAGATGTGAAGAGAAAAGCTCCATTTTATCTGAGTGATTTTAAAGATGGTCTGAATCTGCAATGTGTGGCATCATTCTTGTTCCTCTACTGTGCCTGTATGTCACCTGTTATTACCTTTGGAGGACTTCTGGGAGAGGCTACAGAAGGACGTATTGTAAGCCAACAAACATCCTTTTATTTATGTGAGGTCTAATAGACAAAGAGAATGTGCAGTTTAACGTCATTGGTGTATTAAACGTGCATTTGTGTGTGTGTCAGAGTGCGATTGAGTCTCTTTTAGGAGCATCAATGACTGGAGTAGCTTACTCTCTGTTTGCCGGACAACCCCTAACTATATTGGGAAGTACGGGACCTGTTCTCGTGTTTGAAAAGATTCTCTTCAAATTCTGCAAGTCAGTAACTTTAAGACTAAATGTTAACATAATAAATCATACAGAAACATCACTTAACTCTCGTTCTGTCTCTGTAGAGACTTTAAGCTCTCTTACCTTTCCCTGCGCACTTGTATTGGTCTCTGGACGGCGTTCCTGTGTCTGATTCTCGTTGCGACGGACGCAAGCTCTTTGGTCTGTTACATCACACGTTTCACGGAGGAGGCTTTCGCCGCGCTCATCTGCCTCATCTTCATTTACGAAGCACTGGAGAAACTGTTCCATCTCGGAGAACTGTACCCGATCAACAGACATGGAGAACTGGACAAACTCACATTGGCATTGTAAGTACATGCATGCACATACATGATTTGCAGCATAACTGTTACAGCATTGCAGGGTTTTCTAAAAGCACGTTGTGTTGTGTGCCATCAGCTGTAGATGTGCAGAACCTGATAATCCCAGTAATAAAACATTAGAACTGTGGAATAAGAGGAACATCACATCCACTTCAATGTCGTGGAGCAACCTCACCGTAACGGTAAATCATCCTTGTATCCTCCCTTATAAAACTTAATAATTTGTAAATTTGTTTTAGTAATTTTTGAAAACAGTATAACTGCAGAGTAAGGATAAGTTTATACAAAAATTATGTAGTGAAAAACTGAAAAGTTTTCTGTAACCCTTTATTTGAATGGGTTTTCATAAGAAAATTATGTCATTTTTAACGCAAAGATGACATTGTTTGAATTGTCTTTGATATAACAACTTGACATAAACTACTACATCATAGCTTGTCATAAATCTGTCATAAACATGATATAGCACAATAATTATCAAACTTAAGAAACTACTTAGCTTTATGGGTTACCATCACATTAAACTGTCATGTAAATGTCATTAAGTGTTAATACTATGTAAAATAATTTAAAAACCTTAACAAAATGCAACAGACATGTCAAAAGATTATACTTAACTTTATGTATGTGCACATAATACATAAAAAACTGACAACTAACAGAACTTGTTCTTACAAAGAGGGTTCTGAAATTTTCTGACATAGAAGAAAAACTAACCAAACATTTAATTAATTTAATTTAATGTAATTAACTTTGCAGTGATACGGGCCCAACGATGCATGGCTTAACCCATTATTGTACTGTTTTCATTTAATTTCGGGTGAATCTGTCTCCAAATGCAATAAAATATTATTTTTTCAGTTATTATTATTATTATTATTATTATTGAATGATTGATTTTATTTGTTAAACACATGGAGGAAACTTTAAAAAAACATTATGAACTGAAGAATATTCATGACGCTGTTATAAAATACGGGCCCAACGATGCATGGCTTAACCCCTTACTGTACTGTTTTCATTTAATTTCGGGTGAATCTGTCTCCAAATGCAATAAAATATAATTGTTTCAATTATTATTATTATTATTGAATGATTGATTTTATTTGTTAAACACATGGAGGAAACATTATGAACTGAAGAATATTCATGACGCTGTTATAAAACTATTTGACAGAGTTTTAACACTTAATGACATTTTAATGACAAATTCAATTTGTATCACTGGTAAAAAGTGCTCAGTTATGTTGTCTTGGTAATGTCAAGTTATCATGACTAATTATGATGCATTGGTTAATGTCAAGTTGTCATAACAAAGACATCTCAAACAATGTCATCTTTGCATTAAAAATTACATAATTGAACCAATGACGTCTTACGCCGATTATGCTTAATAAACTGATAACACGCGGGGTCATGTAAACGCGTAAAACGGTTTTCCTTTATCGGGGAAAGCCCATAAACGGCATAAGCAAAAACCGATCGGCACAGGTAGTTTTTTGCTCATTACGACGATTTCGCGTGGCATGTAAACACCTTAACCCGCTTTCTCGCGGTTTTGTCCATGTGTGCATGTCTCCGCGTATAAAAGATAAACGTCACATGCGGAAGTAAGCCCAAAGTAACGCATAAAAGTCTCAGCTCGATTAAAGCAGTTGGCAGAGAAACTGTTAAAATAGAAGCTCATGTTACATTTACAGGTTCTGCAGACCCGAGAAGAGATACAACAGTACAGCTTAAGACAGATATGCCGTTGACTTTTTGAATGACTATTATGTACTATAGGTGGTGACGTCACTGCCTGCGAGAAAACTGATAAGTCTTCAAGTCCCATGTAAACGCATTTGTCTGCATAGCCGGCTTATTGATTTGCATGTAAACGCATGAAAACAGTTTTCTGTAATAAGCAGATTTTTGATAGTTATCCGCTTATTCTGTGCATGTAAACGTACTCAATGACAGTTGTCATAAACTTGCATAAAATATCCTTCATGTTCATAGCATGTCATGTCAGTCTTATGAACACCCCTTCAAGTAAAGTGTTACCAAGTTTTCATTTGTGTTTATATAAAAATGTACCTATGCACGACAATGCTGTCAGGGTCAGTTTACATTTTTGCATCTAAGACGTGGCATTCGTGTGCCTATATGGATGGAGTAAAAGATTTATAATTTTGTCATTGTTGTGCTATTGTAGAAATAAATTTTATATTTCACTACAAAAACTTATCAACAACCTCAAACATTTTTGACATCTTTCAAACATCAAGAAAAAAATATCAGAACAGTAAACCTACTGTAACAGCCAGCTATCTAATAATAACTGCTAACTACATCAACAGCAGTTCACCACAAGGTGAACGCAATCTTAATCACAAAAACACAGAAAATTAATCCCACACACTGAATTCAATTCCTATCCCATAACTGCAGTACGGTCATATTTCACAGTGTTGTCTCACACAGATTGCATTTAGTGCAAATCCCATTTGCACATTTGAGTCAGCGCCTCGGCTGCCAAGACAGTTAAACGTGAGCCAATCTCTCTCAATGTGTTTTTGTAGGAGTGCTTAGATCTTCACGGACAATTTATTGGTTCAGCGTGCGGACACCATGGTCCCTACACCCCTGATGTTCTCTTCTGGTCGGCCATCTTGTTTTTTGGTACCTTCCTCCTGTCTACCTTCCTTAAACAGTTTAAGACTAGCAGATACTTCCCAACACGGGTGAGGCTAAATTACTCATATTGTACGTTGCGCAGTTACAGATAGAGAAATTTCAAATAAACAAATGCATGTGTTTGTTGTTGTGATGTAGGTACGGTCAATGATCAGCGATTTTGCCGTATTCCTCACTATTGTTTTTATGGTCTTCGTTGATTACATCATTGGAGTCCCATCGCAAAAGCTACAAGTGCCAAACAAATTCAAGGTATAAATCAATAAATAAATATGTACAGTACACACACACCATTTGTTTTTTAGGGAACATTTTATGTGCAATTGATATTAGTCAGTTATATTTCATCAATCGTTAATACTTATGCTCTGCAGTATAATAAGATTTTTGCAGAATTGGGCATGCCTGAATTTAAAAGAGTAATTTCCCCACCTACTTAAATGGATAAAATTGATAAAAATGTTCTTATTTTACAGAAAACTGTTGTGCATCGCAACTTATGTATTTTTGTAAAAAAAAAATTGATGATGCAGTTTTGAAACCGCCGCTGGGTCTGCAGAGTATAAGGAGTTAAATCTGGATATTTGTGGAATATGTCTTAAACGGAGGTTTCCCAGACAGGGTTTAGCTTAAGCCAGGACTAGGCATTAGTTTAATTATAAAATATAACTAGTTTTAACAAGCATGCCTTATTAAAAACATTACTAATGTGCATTTTGAGGCCAAACAAAGGGCACGATGTATTTTAAGATATGTCAGTGCAAGTTGTTTTCAGTTTGGAAAGCTCTTACATTTATTTTAGTCTAGAAGTAGTCTAATCCCTGTCCTGGAAACCATCCCAAAGAGATTTTGTATGTCGGTTGTGCTTTGCAGCCGACACGCGATGACCGTGGCTGGTTGATAAACCCTATTGGGCGAAACCCGTGGTGGACGGTGCTGGCTGCACCAATACCGGCTCTTCTCTGCACCATCCTCATCTTCATGGATCAACAGATCACTGCAGTCATAATAAACCGCAAAGAGCACAAACTACAGGTATGGATGCCGAGCATTTAATGTACCCATTACAAAGGATGCGTTTGTATGCATAAATTAGTGTGTGCCCCACTTCCTCAACACAGAAAGGCTGTGGGTACCATTTGGATCTTCTGATGGTTGGAGTGATGTTGGCTGTGTGTTCTATTATGGGTTTGCCCTGGTTTGTCGCGGCAACTGTCCTGTCGATCTCCCACGTCAACAGCCTAAAGCTGGAGTCGGAAAGCTCCGCCCCTGGAGAGCAGCCTAAATTTCTGGGTATTAGGGAGCAGAGACTGACTGGTTTGGTTATTTTTCTTCTGATGGGCTGCTCTGTCTTTATGACCGGAGCATTACAGGTACTTACACCTGGAGTTGTCATACTGCATGCATTTGGGTACTTATGGAACAAATTAAGTAAAAATAAAGTACAGAATTTATACATCAACAATCCATTCATCTTAAAGTAAGATCCTATAATCCAAGGGTTTTTTTGTCAAAATGCAAAAAAAACTTGACTTAAATTATTTACTTAATAGTAAATTACTCCTAACAGAGACTTATTTACCAAAGATTTTAAGTACATATTTAAATGTATTATCACATTTGCATGTTTAAAGGGATAGTTAACCCAAAAATGAAAATTCTGTCATCATTTACTCACTCTCGTGTTGTTACAAACCTGTATAATTTCTTTCTTCTGATGAAAACAAATGAAGATATTTTGAGGAATGTTTGTAAACAAACCACTCATTAGCCCCATTTACTTCAATAGTATTCTTTTTCCCACTATAGAAGTGAATGGGGCTCATGATCGTTTTGTTTACAAACATTCCTCAAAATATCTGAGAACTAAGAAATTTATACAGGTTTGTAACAACATGCGAGTCAGCACATGATGACAGAATTTTCATTTTTTGCTGAATTATCCCTTTAACTTAAAAAAAAAAAACATTTATTTTTCATCCCTTTTAACGTTTTTAACAGTAGTATTTTAGATAGTTACTGTTATTATTACCTGTTGGAGCTTTATCTAGTAATTTTATTGGTATATAAAACTTTGCATTCATTCTCAGTTTTCTGATTAAGTTTTGAGTAATAGTCACATGGTGCAGATTAAACAAATACAACATATATATTTTTGTTAGTTTTATTTAGATTTTTAATTTTTAAAATGATTTATTAACGATTTAATTGTAATTGTTAATTGTAAAGACGCAAACCCCCTGCAATTCTTTCACGAACCACCAGGGGTTCGCAATACCCATTTTGAAAAAACCCTGCTATAATCCAGGGACATTTGTCTCTCTTTGATGAGTCAAGCTCTTGATACAAAATATAATACTTGATTAAAGTTATTGTTTGGATCACTATTTTCAATTTTATTTTGCATGAAGTATTTTGTCAGCATATTAAACTGCGGGCACCATTGTCAACAGGGGGCGTCAAAGCACCTCAGTTTCTTCAGACGTCCTCAATAAAAAAGCTAGACTCACTACCATGTCTGTGAAAACTGAAAACCCAGCTAAAGTCATTTTATTGTTTGTGATTTACTTTTTTCAATAATAATAAAAATAATACATTAAACATAAAAGACATTCTGTGTAAATATGATTTTGATATCTTTGGTATTGGCCAAGCAAGGCCATTCAGCCTGGATTAAAAAAGTAAGGTTCGCTCCTGCAGATGCCACTTGTTAAATTCATACATTTATAAATTTAGATTAATGTCCAAATACATAAATTTTTTCTTAGTATGTATTTATTTTGAACAATTCCTGTTGTTTCACAGTTCATTCCAATGCCAGTGCTTTATGGTGTTTTCCTGTATATGGGAGCCTCATCCCTAAAAGGCATTCAGGTAAAAACATTAACCTGACACTTCCTGTAAATATATACACATGCTCACATCATTCTCTCATCAGTCTAATATCTCTTTCTCAGTTCTTTGACCGTCTGATGTTGTTTGGCATGCCGGCAAAACACCAGCCGGACTTTATTTACCTACGCCATGTTCCTCTGAGGAAGGTTCACCTGTTCACCCTGACCCAACTTACTTGCCTGGTGCTTCTCTGGGTGATCAAAACCTCCCCTGCCGCGATTGTATTTCCTATGATGGTACGTCCCAACACATGAGCGAGTACATACTATACTTTTTGTCTACATGTAAAATAAATAAGTGACAAGAGGGGTCAACACAAGTCCTTACAGTCCTTCCTGACTGGTTATGATCACTGCACACAACCGTTCTTTGTATCACTGCTTGCTGTTCATAGTCAGGGACTATTTTTTCCAGCCGAAGAAAGGCTTTTAGTGTTTTTACTGCATTAATATTTTTTTACTTAACATTTGTATTGTGTGGTAACTGTTTCATAAAACCAATAAGGTACTCAGGGACAGGGTTGCCAAGTTTGCAGTTTTCCTGCGGATTTGGGCTACTTTAAAGGGATAGTTGACCCAAAAATGAATTATCTTGTATTATCTTGTTTTCAGCGATTTCTTTTGCTGGACCATAAAAATCATATAACGGTACCACACTGTAAACATGTTTGTCCTGCAGGTTTTGGCGTTAGTGTTTATCCGTAAGCTGCTGGATATCTGTTTCACCAAACGAGAGCTCAGTTACCTTGATGATCTGATGCCTGAGAGTATAAAGAAGAAGAAGCTGGATGATGATTCCAAAAAAGCACAGGAGGTACGACTATTTTGTAATGTACTTGGATATATTAGTAAATCAAAAAGCAAACTAGTAATCGTTTATTTTATGTATGAGTAGCAGGAGTCACAGGAGATGCTGGTTGATGACTGTGATAAAGATGCAGTGCAGATCCCATTGGAGAGCAAAGCTGTGTACTCACCTAGAACTCCAGATCCCAGGTACCTCCATGGGGCTCCACCCACAAGTGATGATGTCACGCATGAAATAGAGAAATAGTATTACTGATGGAAAAAGAGTGATTATTACTTTTTCTTTATTTTAGTATAACATGCTTCAGTTTGCTGTGCATGTGAATCAATAAGCAATCGGTTGCATGATACATTGCATCTTTTCTTGCGATTGCAATTCCTGTGTAAAAATATTGATGTAGGTTGTCTGTGACTTCAACTGCCTTACAACGTCCTGCATGGGGTCGAGGCGCTGCAGGAGCCCAAGGAGTGTTTTCTGCTAATGTGCAGAAGGCTTTAACACTGTGTTTTTTATTACAGTATGTGTATCTAACATTCACCTTTCTGCTTTTCCCTCACCGCTCCTCTCGTCTACTGTGTCCTCTTATTGTTCAGGACTGATCCCTCTGATATTAACATATCTGATGAAATGTCTAAAACCACTGTATGGAAATCCCTCAGTTCCAATCACAAGGATACACAATAAAAAGGCAAGCACACACAAACGCTCTGTCACTCTCTTAACTTAAATGTCCCATCTCCATGGGTTTCCTTTCTTATCCCTCTGTATTGCCCGTCTCCACCATGTTATGTACAACATTATGATGACATGTTGGGTTCTGCAGTGCTATAAAGTTTAATTTTGGAGATGTAATGTTTGTTGTTTATTGTTCTGTCCTCACAGGAGGTACCAAGAAGTACGTCGACAGACTGAAGAAATTACATACTTGGCATCGGTTGTTTAAAACTCAGTTTTACGACTGAATTGTAGGACTTTTTAAGTCACGTGCTAAAAATATGAATATTTTAGTTAACTATTTCCCACACACAGAACAAAATACAGCACAAAAAAGCTCACAGCCCTGATTTATGTATAGCTGTGTGAGTATGGTGTGATGTACAGGTGTGTCAATGTGTGTGAACCTATGTGCATAGAGGAGAACAAACTCTCTACCCAACCCAGGTTATTTTTAATGTTTAATTCACTTTTAACAAACGTAAACGTCTCCGTGCTGTGCTGTAAAGCGTTGCGTGTATATTTTGTTTGGTAATCGTCCGTTTCTCATTTGTAGTATAATATAACTGATCAAAATGTCTTCATTTTTTGCTGTGAACTTGCTGTATGTAACTGTATTTGTTTATCATCAAAATAACATTCACAGAGTGCCGCAGGGATGACATATTTTTGTAGGCCTACCCGGAAGTTAGCGGGACACTTCAACGTTTTGTCCAACAACAATGAAAAAAATTATTCATTTAATTTACTCAATTTTTTAAGGTAAGTGGTCGCAATCAATTTATTTAAGCTACATTTAAACAAAACTTTTTTGTTTTGTTTTGTATTAAAAAAATTCACTGTAAAAAAAATCCGTAGAAATTACAATGTTATTGCAGCTGGGTTGCCGGTAATTTACCGTAGATTTAAATTTATGTTATTTGTTATGGCAAGAGTTTGTTCAAAGTTAAATAAATTTTAAATATTAACAAGTCTTTATCTTTACAGAATAAAACTATACAACAACAGCCTCATGCAAAACATTCTGGGAACCAGAAATCATCATCAACCTTTTTCTGTTTTTTTTTTTTGCTTCAGATTTTGTTTCCCAGAATGTTTGCTTGATGCTGTTTTTTTAGTGTTACA